>NW_020271560.1:5544620-5607706 GCF_002803265.2 Melanaphis sacchari | reverse complement strand
CCAGGTCGGGTTACTTTTTGAGGGGGGGGCGACGGCCGCAGCGCACGCTTTAGCACCGCCAAATCGTCCTGTCTTTTATCGCGGCCCACCTTAAAATGAAAACGTCGATGCGACAAAAGTCGAAATACGTTATGTTTGTACGTTTAAATCGAAACCATATTGCTGCACTGTGTGATCGTGCTTATAACACGCCGTGAATTTGTGTAGGTGTACACAATATACATATGATTGGTATACGTAAGAAAAGGCTATTTCCAACTTTTTTGATTTTTTTTTTAAACCATTAAAATATTAATAATATGTGATATTCCTTCAATCGCATATTATGTATGCACAAGATGCGTGTACATTTATGCTTCGATGAAGAAAAAGTTGCCTGACTATAAAAAAATAGGCTAGCTCAAATGTTGGCATTCCTATGAAAAAAAAAATAAAAAAAAAAAATAAAAATAACGTCACAGGTGTTATGAGATCAATGATACAAGTAATACACAATATTCATCGTATTCAGGCTTTTTTTGACTGGCTCCTTAAAATTGCAAAATATCAACTAAGTATTCGAGTGTACGATAGCCTGGCGCTGAATAAACTTATTATAATTAACACATTTATTTATTGAATTTAGTCTTATCTCGTCTTAATCTTCGTGATCCTATACTTCAATAATCAATTATCATTGATTTCTATGTACTACTTTTATTTTTTTATTAATGTTTTTGATAACCACGACAGCCATGTGGCATGTACCTATTACTTAATTATTATTAGTAGATATGCTGCGTTCACGAGAGAGTATAAAATGAATTCTGTTGAGTAAATACTAAGCGAAAAGAGGAAATCATTTTTATAGTTAATAAATACAAATTAAGTTTTTAAAAACTCCTCCAAAATAGCCAAAATAGTATAAATTTACTAAACGAGGATTCATTGTCAATTTAAAAGTGTTGGATAACGAGGATATCATGTGGTCATCATAACCATTAACGGATTAAAGCGGACAAATAAAATAAAATTGAATGTCAAATCATAAGCAATAAATTGAAACATGAGATAGCTGAAAATAAGTGCGAACGCCCTTCCAAATTATTGCACTCATATTTACGGAAAAATAATACAAATTCAATACCTAACATCATAGATGTGACACGTATAAAACATCTTATCGTTCAAATTCGCGTCTCATAGTAAACAAGAGGTGTATGATATTTTTAAAGAAATTGACGAAGGTAATACATTTTTATAAATTCATAATACGGAAGAAGGGTTTTATTATTTGGCACGGATGACAATTTAAATTTTTTTAGTAAATCAACAACATTTACGTTGATGGGACATTTTTGTACTGTACAAATTTTTTTTATTAATATTTTAAAATTCATGTAATGAAAAACAATAATTATGTACTTTAGTTCTCACTTAAGTAAAAGACAAAAAATAAGAATCCTATTTTTCGAATTATGAATAATTATTGTTAAACTTACAATAATGAATTTAATTTAAAAAACATTTATGTTGACTTTGAAATAGCTATATAATATAATAATATAATAACTAAAATTTAACCATTGACTAAAGTTGTCGGTTTCACCTTGGACAACCTTGATATAAAATAATAAAAAGTTTGGTCTTTCAATTACGTGCAACATCTAAAAATAATCCAATATTTAACGTAATATTGTCTGCTTTTAATTTTTTCATTATTGTTTAGTTTTTATTTTATTTTTCCACTCTTGTGATATTTTTGGGTTATATTTATTTAAATAATTTTGTGTAAAAAAAAATAGTATATATTAAGATTTATAACTCTCAGTGTTACAATATAAAATATATGAAACGTCCAACTTTAAATTATTTAAAACTATTTGGTAACCAATTAATTTTTAAAAAGAAAAGGTAGGAAATCAATTCAAAGATAAGGGTAAAAATGTAAAATATTGACTACCTGCACTTGGGAGCCAATTCAATTGCGTCACATATTTAAGTCGTTGCACTTGTTCAGAAAAACCAAACCCTTTTGATTTTTTCATGCCATGTCTACTCACCATACATGCACGATCTTTCGGTATTCAATCACACGTGATAAAATATACCTGAATACGCTTAGAATTGTTTAAAAAACTGATCGTATAATGATATATGGGATAATTTGAAAATATCACACTCGGCAATCGGCTTGAGTGCATTACCCCTCCCCCCAAAAAAAGCCATATCCCAATTAAGTCAAGTCTCAAACATTGAGCTAGCATTTACATATTATATGGTTACGTTGACGACCGATAACCTTTGTTATCTTAGCATGGAATCAGTATAATTATATTATATTATACGTACCTACAAACTTTAAAAAAATCGAGAATTTAAAAACAACTCTATCGCGTGAAGTTTGGCATTAGTGAAATTGTAAATCGTACTTTTCAGCCGTCGCATAATAATATTATTATGACTCAAATAATTCACGAATTTTCATGTTTTTAATTTATTTAACTTTTTCCAAAAACAGTAAAGTATACTTTTAACTCAATTTTTTTTTTCGTTTCAATGTCGTTGTCAGCACGAAGTTTAACATGCAAACGCCAATTCCGCACACCACGTCATCAGTTACATATACGAACTTGTTGTAATAATTCAAACATTTTGACAGATTGTCATTCAAATCGCGCAACGTAGTTGTTCGTTGAACCAAAATAGTTTTGATTACTTTTATCATGCCGGTCACACTACAACTGAATACTGAATGGCACTTTAGTTGCCGACCGAACTTACCTGAATTCTTGAGACTGTTTAAGTAAAACGGAACATAAAATTAATCTTGTACTGGCCGCTTTCAAATGATAGCATCCGGCTGTAATAATCGGATGGCAGTCAAGCATAGGTATATAATATTATGCTGCATACGAATCGAGTCCCGATAAAACCTTTCGTTAACGCTACTCCTCAAAAGCCCGTGGCTCACAGCATTCGATCGTCGAATTTTGATTTACAGCTGTAATAGGTTTTAAGTATAGTGTGATTAATATTGATATGACTTCTATTGTATTAAAGACCGCCCGGACACGTTTACGGTATTAATAATTATTATGTACTGACGCTTGTCTGCAGTCGACGTCGTATTCGTAAACTTTTCCAATTTATTGGTAGGCGAATACCTATATACTTACATCTTGTCATAGCCTTTATATATTATTATAATATAAAATATTTCAATTCTTCCCCCCTCGGAATAGTATTAAACGAAAACAACTTGTGAACGTTACGATGTGTTGTTTTAAAATTATTTCCAACTAAAAAACAAAAACAAACGCCCTTGTTAACTGTTGTTTATAAATCTATCGGTATAATAATACGATTAATATATTAAAAGCTATAAGCCGATAACATTAACTTTAGAAATGTATTAGTAATAAAACACTAATTTATGCTCTATCATAATCTACACGATAATGATTGAAATACCATAAAGGACCGACCAATTTAAACAATAAAAATGATAGATAGTTATTAGTTTGTAACATTGAACGTGTTAATGTATGTTATTAATTTTGGCCTTAACTGAAAAGGAAAATGTATGTCATAAAATTATCAAACATAGTGTTAACATAAAATTAAAAACATAAATAATACAATAATTACTATAAATTAATCAAAAAATAAAATAGTTTATGTTTATTTTTATAGATAAATAGTGGGAAAGCAGGTAACCGCTTTGCTGTATAGTTAAGTGTCGAGTGTACCTCGTCGTTGAGTAGTAGGTGAGTAGGTCACTACAGTAATGGATTTGTTAAATTTGAATTCAATGATAAATCTCTGCACATGAAAAACAATTCTGAGCACTGAGCGAAAATTATCTGTCAGAATACATCACCAACTGCTATAACTAATAAGTATATTATATCAAATATTGATTGATATCAGTGGCATATTACTTTTATAGTAATTTATTTAACTATTAACAGTGATATAAATAATTATTTTTCTGAGAAGGAAGATTCTTATATATTTTTTTGTGTTTTTAAATATGATTATGATTTAAAAATGTATAAGATGTGTATGCATTAAATAGTAAATACTAATAAATTTGTGAAAAAAATATAATAGACATACCTGCATTTAAAATAAGATAAAATCAATTTAACAAAATTAAATTTTGTATTAAATACATAATGAATTGATTTATTTAATTTATTAGTAGCTTACATACAAAAATTGCATAACATATTTCGTTAAGTATGTGAGTAGCTAATAACCTGGGAACAAGTAGAATTTTCGGGTAGAACTCGATTGCCTACGTTTGTCCTTTTTGGCATATTTGTGAATGGGTTGTCAAATGTTGTCAAAATTTTACTATATACTTAATAAATATCTAGTAAAATATGTACACTTCTACAACAATTGATATAAAATAACAAAGTATACCTAATGAAAATAACTAAATAATAGTAAAATAATTAATAAATAAAATTGTAAATAAATTATGAATAATATTTTAAACACAATAGTGTAAAAAATCAGGTAAAATCGTGCACAACCGTGTACCTTAAAAAAGTAATACCGATAACGAACGTACACAATCGTATTTTACCCGAATTTTCATATTTTATTTGCGTATTCTAAAATAAGTGTCGGTATTAAATAAATAAATACTAAGTATACTTAAATTATAAGTCTTATCGTGATAGAAAAATCACAGCATCTAAGTAAACTACAGCCGGGACAGACGTCAATAAATAAGTCGTCATTCAATAGAGATTTATGTACAGCTGTTTTAAGTGCCAATATTACGTTTATTTTACTAGATAGCTCTCATAATCTATGAATTAAAAAAATATACATATATTCAGAAATTATTCCTGACCCAAATACATCTCACGCAAAGAAAAACTTATATTTGCTTATTTAATTGAGTGCGGAAAAATGCCCTCTCTATTCCACCTATAATAGGATATATCCACCTCCATTTCTGATAATAGATCCTGTTTCGACTGTCTCTCTAAAGTTTTTTTACTTACAATATAATCGATTTCCTATCTTGGACTAATTGGGGTTGAGAAGAAATCTTAAGCTGAGTACCTACGATACACGCGCAGGACAGTGGTATCAACATCGATTTAACAAACATAGGTTTCCGCAGGAAAAACGTATTGCTGATTTTTTCATGCCGTGGTTATGCTTATGTATATGCTCATAAATTAATAAGTTATGATTGAAATTTGTTGTAATAGGTATAAACTTTCTATGCACCTTTATGCACAGACACCATCCCAATCATTCTACAATCTTAGGTGATTGTACAACACCATTTTAAAACTAGATATGGAGTTTTGCGCTATTTGTATTTAATTTGACAGGTTTTTGATATTGAAGACAAAGTTTTAGGCATTTTTATAAAAACGTTATGATTTGAATTAATAAACTATAATGTCATAATATTAATAATTACCAATGAACAGAAATAATAAAATTTTAAACAATAATAATATTGTCATAAAAATTATAAGCTGAATTGAACTGTTAAAGACAAAATAAATATATGATATTTTATTGTTCTTGTTTAAATGTTTATGCATTGTTACTTATTATTAGTTATTAATTATTATATATTAGTCATAACTCATAATTATATTTTATCGTTAGTTAAGCGATCAACTAAAATAATACAATATTGATATTTTGTATAACTGTACCAACTAAAAAATTAATTACAATAAATTATAATAAATAGGTAATATTACGGTAAATGAAAGCGGAGTGGTGCGAAATTTATGTCCCTTGCCATTTGAGGGTGATGGAGCAAGTCAAAGATGAGCAATATAATAAATCATCATGTTAATTGAAATTTTTTCGTTTTTTTTTTTTTTTTGTAATTGTCTACGTAAAATTTTGATTACATATGATTTATTTAAATTTACATTATTATTATTATTATTTTTTTCTATTTTGTTATATCTTATAGGTACACTAATGTCAATATTTATATGTTTATTCATCGAGTCATTGAACTCATTATTTATATGCTATAATTGTCAGCTGTAGATTTGAAATAATATTTCAAGGCGGGCGGTATGTCATGTACGTAATTGAATTTCATTATCGGATATTATATTTTCGAAAATTAAAGAGTGACATATAATCTTATAGTCACTACCTGTTAGTCGATGATTATTTGCAAGTGCCAATAGCAAGTCTCATATAGGCAACACGGCCGCCTCAAATATCGGTTATACTTATAAATAAATGTTATATACCTATTATTATTATATTTTTTAATACATGCAACCTGACTAATAACAAACAAAAGCCAACAACTATATTTGGTTACGTTCAAGGCTAAATAAATATTTAAATACATAACCATTGTGTAGTTTATTCTTCGAAATTGTGTTTTGTTCAAAATAATGAATTCTTGAATATAATTAATGTAAGTATATAATATTATGTTTTTCCAGTAATTTGTAACTAGAAATAATATTGTTATGTAATTTTATTTTTAGATCGAAGATAATTATACTGAGGATATTAAAAAAATATATATATATTAGGGTGGTCCTTAGTAATAGAGGTAACATTTTTTTTTCAACATTTTTGAAGTGAGACCCCTAAAACCTGATCTAATGCATATAAAAATAATGTGAGTAAAATTTGGTCAAGATTGATTGAACCTAAGACGTGCCCCAAGAGGGTTGATTATTTGAACTTAGGGTAGTTTTATTGTATATACATGAAAAATATTATAATATTAGTTTGACTGATAATGCGTATTCATTTTTTTTTTTTTTTTTTGAAAATGCGAATTAGTTAATACTAAGTTTAGAATGTATAAAAATTTTATAATTTATTATTTTTTTTTAACGAACTCAAGAATAAAACGATTATAAAAAAAAATTAATAAAACAAAGCAATGTTAAAATTAATTGATGGGCTTAAAGAAAAAATGAGTGAAATTAAAAAACAAGACTTATAACTATATAAGCTGCTGATAAAAATTATGCCATTTTGTTAGCCTATACTGAAGGGCTTTCTCAAATTTCCAAATTTTATCATGCTAGGCGGTGGTTAACTCTCCCGATTTTTAAAAATAGTAAACTCTCCTGGGTTAATATTATGTTTACCTGAAGTAAATGTGTAAACTCTCCCGGGTCAACTTTATAGTGAATTGTTCCATTCGCATTTAAATTCATATTTCTCAAGTACTCATCCATCTTTATTTATATTCATTAATGCTCTAACGGATTTTCAAATTGAAATATATGTTAAAATTCAAAGTTGCAACAAATTAAATAAATCGAATAAAAATATTTATACAAAAAATAATGAAAAAAATATATCCCAAAAAATATTAAATTATAAAGAAAAAAAAATAGATTCCCTAACTTTTTTAAATCTATATGTTCTTATTATCAAAAACAATGATTTTAACAGTTTTACGTATATTTTGTATTTGTAACTTATATTATTATTATCGACTATTTTTAAAAGAAACTTAAATGTTTATTGGATTTTTTGAAATTTTATTTTTTTATTGTATTTTGACTATAATATCATGTTCATAGCAGCTAAAGACATAATTTATATTGTTATTATTATATATGATTGACTATTTTTAAACGCAACTTAAATTTATTTTATGATTTTTACTAGACCCGGGAGAGTTTACATGTTTCCGTTAGGTAGTACAGGAATAAATCCAGGAGAGTTTACACGTTTCCGTCAGGTAGTACTGGAGTAGACCCGTGAGAGTTTACCATCGGGAGAGTTTACAATCGCCCATCATGCCATAAAACAAAATATTCCGGAATACAAAGAACATTCTAATTATATGAAAAATTCCAATGGGTCAGGTATTGTTATTAACAATATTTATGGAAACAACAACATGATCCATCAAGTCCATAATAACCGCTGCTCATGTGTCACGCCGTCCGGTGAGTTGCCGGTGGATCTCCTGAACCCAACAAGCACCGCTGATCCACGGCAGTAGTATGTTTTAGTATATTCTGGATCCCCCGCAAAACCAGTGAATCCGGCTCCCCACCTTGCCTATAGCTCTATGCTATCACGTACGTACCCGACCATGCTCGGCCCGGCTTCTCCCCTCCCATCCATGTCTATCACTTACGTGCTTATTTTGTTGGGTGATATCCCCTCCCCCCCCCCATATTTGTTTATCACATATCTGCTATAGGCTTTAAGTGAGCGGCTTTACCCTTTCATCCATGCCCATTACGTATGTGCTAGGTCTTACCCATCCTCCACGAATCATAGTTATATAACTATTGTATTTTCTTCTAAGTAGAATTGTATTAATAATTTATGTGAAATAAAGACATGATAAATAAAAAAATTATTTTTCATTCATTGAAATAATATTAAGTTTTACAATAAGTATTTACATTGTTCTTACTTCGCCATTAAATGGATTATAAGTTGTAATTTGGTCATGGAATATTAAGCAATATGCCGAAATGGAGGCTGAAACGCTTTTTCGGTCTCAATCTCAATCCTTAGGTCAACAGTCGACGTTTTTACATTGTCGTTCTGTCTGCTCATATCCACAACTATAATCGAGGATAGTTTTTTGAAATCTGATCGAGTCAATAGAGGAGTAACATTATCACGACCATAGTAGGATTTCTGAAACTCAATATATGCACGGTATAATGCAGTCCCCGTGTTCTTAGTAAAGTCGCTTTGAGTATCTTCGTAAGGGAATACTTCAAAATTTAAATAAACCTTCAGGTTTTTAAAAATTTTTGAACAGGGGTCCATGATCTACAAAAGATTAAGAACCGATGCGATACACGTTAAGTATTACGTTTGATAATTTTTCAAAATCTTAAATACCTTTGTTAGCAAAAAAAAGAAATAGGTGCCTAACAGCAATTACCTATTGTAATATGCGTACGAGCGCACATTAAACCGATTTTGAAGGATTTAGTCATTATACGTGCCTCTTGCAGTCATCCATTGAAGATAACTTGATTTCACACATCGACTAATCTTACAGGTCTAATATATACTACAATTTCGTACCGGTGTTACAGTATAGTTTTACTTTTGGAAAAAACATAATAATAACAACACACGCACAGGCGCACAGAATACAATAAATATTATTGAAATAATAACATAACAGAATAATATTATCATTATATTATATCAGGTATTTGTTTTTGACATCGAATGGGACACCTATATTATGTAAACATACATATAACTTAGCACGAGACGCACATCGTAATAACTAATGATATATATATATATATATCTTTCACATAGGTACACGCTTTATAATATATATATATTTACAGCACATAATAAATATATATAGTATATAACACATTCATGGGTATACATACATCATTGACGGCAGTACATAAAACATTATTATTGTTTAATTATATTACATACATACACGACACACGTACGACCGTAATAATATATATTATATAATATGTACAATATTGGTACTTAGGTATATTATTATATTTGGTGTGCGGTTGATCTCTGCTCGGTACAATTGACCTAAATGATATTATTATATGTATTTCTAGTTATAATGTTACATAAAATCTATTTATAATATTATTTCAATATTAATATTATTAGCATTATTATTACTATCTTAAATCGAAATGACAATGTCGGCGGTATATAAGTATAGGAATACCGGACACGACATTGTATAGTGAAGGGGATAATTCTACACGGGGATGAGATTTGCGAGAGTGCGAGACAGACACGACTGCGCTTCATACGAAATGGTATTTTATTGAGTACTCAATACCGTCTCTCTTAGGTATTATACATTATAAAATATATTAGTAGGAAAACACGTCTGTCGAGAATGCGGCCACAATTTTGTCAGTGTGTAATAAAATCTGTTTAGTTTACAAAGGATCATTTTAAAAATTGTTTAAATATAATATTATTATTGATTACTATTGAAATACTAAAAAAAAAAAAAATATACACACAAAAGTATTTCTCAAGTAATGAAAAAGAAAAGTACCTACATCACAATTATGAATGTACTTGATTACAATACTCCAAATGTTTACGTTTTATAAAAATTATATTTAAATTAGAAAAATTGTAAGCCGAAATTTCAATTTTAAATGTAATTATATTAGTTATAATTCTAATCAAAAATACATATTATACTTGTAAAAATCATTTTGACATTGAAACGAACCTATTGTAAGCTATGTATGAAAAGTGTTTGAATACACTTCGAAACCAAAATATTTCCACTCGAATATCATAAAGCATAATAAATAATACATAATCGGATATTGACAGACTTTGAGTGGATACTTTTTAACAAAATTATAAGTGGTCGTTGAATGCTACAGAAATATCACCTCGCACCCAAACTTAAAATTAGCAGCCAAAAAATTTAAAAAAATTATAACAACCTCAATCTAATTATTCGTATTTTTTCGTTTTGATCATTTTATAACACGGTTGATCAAATATTTAATGTAATTTTTGCGTGTCAACGAAACACAGACGACCGTGATAACGTAAACACCCCAACGGGCCTAAAAGGATGTTTATACTTTATAGTGTTCGACTCCGAATTATCAGTGCGACACGTAGACCACACTGAATTATCATGAAAGCATCAAAAACAAGAAAAAGTAGACACTAAAAACTTAGAACGCGTTCGGAATGACGACGAAAACACATATTCTAAAAAAAACATCTTATCATATTATCGTAATATTTATTTATCCTACGCATAAAGTTAATAGGTGGGGGTCATCGATTTGACTAACGTTATACAGTCGGCGTTGAGAATTTTCGATTCTCGAGTGAGTTGAAAAAGTTTTAAATAATACGAATCGCGAATAGAAGAGAAATATACAGGAGGCATTTGTTGCACAAAAAGCGGTTTAATTACCGCGAACCGAGAAATTCACCGAGAACACTAAACATGAACTTCGTATAATATGTTTATTTGTAATATTTGTATAGTAATATGTCATAAGACGTGTCTCTGTAAACACATATGGGGGGAGAAAAAATCGTCACATTCTACTATACATCAACAACAACACGCTTACGAACTAAGTCTTAACAATATAGGTATGATTATAATAATAAATAATACATGTGCGTACATTTTGTAATTATTGTGAGAATTATCTCTGGGGCACTTCAGATCGATAGTAATATTTTATGGTTGCAAGTAAAACAATATTATTACATCAAGTATACAAGAAAAACAATCTATGCGTACGTACTCAATTTTCATAAATAGAAAATTGCTATATTATAAGATAGTGTTATTTTTTTATATAAAGTTTATTGAAAATCTATTTGTAGTAAACTTTAATTTATTTATCACTAAATTTAAAGTAATACAAGTTACAATTTTACATCAAATCTTAGGACATGGATCAAAAATTAAAAATCATATTCAAAATACTGACATTGAGAGTATAATAAAAAAAAAAATAATAATAATAAAAACAATGATGTATTTTAAGTGTCATTGTGTCTCTCTATTGTTGGCAATTAATTTACTTAAGGAAACAGCTGATATGTAGTTAAGTTTATTTGAAAAGTAAATCTTATATTTTCATTACAATGATGAAATGTATTACATAGGTATTAAACAAAAATTATTCATAAACATTATAGTGTTTCACAATTATACAGTTGATCAGAATACTAAATACGTATATTTTATTTAGAAAATAAATAGGTAGATTATCTGTGATAGAATTGAAAATTTTTGAATTAATTAAAATATTAAATATCAATTGAATGTCTTTTAGAAATTTGAAAATAATTCACAAATTATACAAAACAAATATTGTTGATAAAAAAAATGTTTAAAAAAAAAAAACATTTATTTTCAACATTGTTAAAATAAATGCAAAAATTAATTATTTTAGGTAAAAAATAAAAAAGTGACTTAATATTTTATTATAAATAAATAAAAAAAAAAATAGTTATTACAATAATAACTGTAATTGATAAGTAAAACCAAAAGTTTTCAACAAATATTTGTCAGAATTTCTCTACAATGTTGTATACAAAAATTTGAAAATAAATTAAGGATAGGGATTGGAGAGATATATTTTACGTACATAAAATAAACAAGGTTGAAAAATAATAGCTAAGTAATAACATAATAATTCACAACAAATCTTATTTTCCATACATTTTTTTCTCATTACTTTTTTCAGTTTATCATTTGTTCATAAAAAATAAATAAGAAAAAATGTAGTCAAGGGATTTTTTTTTAAACAGATTATTATTATTATTTGCATATGAAGTCAATGACATATGTTGAAAGAGGAAAGGTAAAGTAATTTAAATGATTTACTGTTATTGTGGTACAAAGAGTGTAGTGAGTGTTCGTAGCATGTACGTACGCTAATATATTGGCAATTAATTTTTTTTGATGATTTTCAACCGATGTTGAGGCTACCTTCGACCAATCAATCCGTTTGAGTTGCTTTGGTGTGCATTTGGCGATAACTCGAATTCCACTAACAGCGGAAAATGATCTGAAAATTAAAATTGTGTATAATAGTCACAATCATTGAAGTTATTAGAACAGAATATGTATTGAAAGATGTTTACCAGATGGTATATGAGGATGTGGACAACCAAGTACTTTATTGTCTTTGAACCATTCAGGAGCTAATGGGCCGAGTAAACCAAGAGGTGTCATAGTCTGTCTTGTGTAAAAAATATAATCAATGATGCCTTTAAAGTTGAATCTAAAATATAAATTTCATATGTAAAAAATAGATCAACAAAATTAGATTTTATATAACATACGTATAATTAGTAAATGGCATAATGTTTTCGTAGGCAGATGATAATTTAAAGGAATGCATAAACTCGTTTGGTCTATCACAAGTAGAAATCTTGTGTAAAAGTGTCTTATATTGCAAATCTTTAAAATCTTGATGATCCGATGATACTTTACCAGCAGACAAAAATTCTATCACTCCTAATTAAATAGAGAACACATAAAAACAAATTAAAAATTAAATACAATTATAATTAAAAACACACAAATTAAGATAATTTCATACCAGAGTCAGGCAACGAATTGAAATCCCCACATAACAACAGTTGTATTGGCGGTTGATGGTGATTCACATTACGATAATTGCGGTTAGCTTCCTCCAGTATAGTGTTCAGTTCATTTGATAACATCATGATTTGTATGAGCTTGACATCGCAGAATTCTGGATCCCAATGTATGTGTGCAGTGCAAACAAGTATAGGCTGTTGGACTTCCGATGGTAGAGCTAAATAACAATATATACTTTGTTATATAGGTACACTCGTTCATAATATTTACATGATAATAATAAACTAGTTTAATTTCAAACATGTAATAAAACTCAATGACTACTTAAAAGTTTTACAAGGAAATGACACAGATGACCAAACTAAATCATTATGTTGAACAATTTTTTTTTTTACTTTATATGTTTACTAAATATTATAAATACTTATATTATACTATATTTTTGGGGTTAACTCATTGGAGGTATGACCCTAGATATGTTCATATATATATTAATCTGTATAGTTATGTAACTATTATGCTATATAGTATTTATTGACCATTATATATACATATTTTATGTATTGTAATTATAAAAACCTCTTGTTATTTAAATAATGATGCCTAGGACAGTTTATTAAAAAATATATAAATATATTTATTTTACATATGTATAATGTATATTCATTTAATTTTTTTTTTACTAAATATTGTTTAATCGGGTAATAATTTAAAAAATTGATTGAAAATATAATGAAAATACAAAAAAAAAATTTTTTTTATGATTTCATAGTTTTACTTTAATAAGTAATAAATATTAACTTGAATTTTATTTAACTTATATGGCTAAATAAAATATGTTTAATTTAAGCATTAGTGTTAAGTACACAGTATACTATTTAATATTATGATTTATGACAGCAATGGAAATACAAATCTAAAATTGAATGGCTAAATACATTACTTCATGATTACCTAAGTGTCTACGTATTCATTTATTTAAATTAACCATAAATGTTTATTCATAGAATACAATCTATATGAAAATAAGATGTTTTTATCAATAAACTTAGTTTTTTTTCAGTGCTGATATCTCACCTGATGATCAATGATGAAATGTATAGTGTTTTGTTCAATGAACTTGAAAACTCTAAGGCTATATTTGTAAAATAAGATATTTTAAACAGTAAATACATAGTGAACTGGTATTTTGTAAAATAAACAAAGAACAACGTAACATATTATTGTATATAAATATATTAAAAAAAAAAAAAAATGTAAGTATAATAATTTAATAATCATAGACAACATTTAAATTAATGAGTATTAATAATTTCAATACAAAATAAACAGTGTATATAAACCACAGATGATTGCACACGGATAAGCCATTAAATACTTCTGATCAGAGTTGCCGAACATGGCGACAAATACTCTGGCTGCATTCATACTACTCCAGACCACAGCAGCCAACACAATGATGGCACCAAATATGTTCTTGAGGTTAATGAACACGGCAAGCAACGCTACCAGCACAACGGGCGTAAAAGAGTAGCCCAGTACAGAAAACGTGGACGTCAAAGTGACTTCTGAAGAATCGGTCATGGCCCAGAGTAAGCCATACATACACACAGACGTTAACACGGCCAAGCCATATATGTAACTGAACATTAGCTTGCCGCCGGCCAACAGCAGCAGCGAAGTGTAAGTCAGATACAACGCGATCGGACCAATCACGTCATAATCACCAAGCACAACACCACATTTGCCAGTTGGATCCAGTGAGTGCATCAAGCGAATGAGTATTTTGTTGAGGTCGATGCCAAGCTCTTCGAGCAAAGGAGGTTCATCTTCCTCCCCGGTAAAATTCGTCGTAGGTGTGGGTTGCCACGACGGGGCCGCCCGCTGGTTCAACTGGGCCGGTTGCGAATAGTTGTCAAAACTCTGATCGTAATTGGAATACGAACCGGTGTGGAAGTTGAGATTGTCATCCGACACAAAGTACGAGTTGTCCGGGTAGTATTGATTCGGATTCATGGTTATCGGCCGTTTATATAATATGTATGTGAGGAACACGAAAGAAACGAACACACGCCGCAAGCGAACCGTTAGACATCTATTAGAATCCGTGACATGACATACGCGACATTTAAAAGCGGCAATAGTAATGTAAAGTGTAACACTTATATCCACAATAAAATCGTCAAATAACAAACCAACAGGCAACAACACGATAACTGATAACGTTCGCGTAATAGACGATAACGAACAGGGCAGCCACGAGCGACAACGAAAACATTATGACATGCAAAAACGGGATGGGCGAGCTACGCGGCGGCGGTAGCCTCGGTATCTGTCGATCTTCGCGGGTAATAATGGTGTCGAAATATTTATCAATATTAATTATAATATTATCATCGTTGAACGGTAAACGGGTTTATCGTTAATCGGATTAGTCGGGTAGGTAATAGGCGAATCCAGGTGCGGCAAATCGGCATAAAGTATTGTACAAGGCAAATTTCCGGTTTTCGGTCATGTATGCGGGATTGCGGATAATAACGGTTTTTTAAGGCTACCACCTGACGAGACTCGCAATTTTGATCTTTTTTTTTTTTTTTTCCAAAACGTTTAGACCGGCGAATGCGAAATTGTTGTTTGTTGACCTCGAGTGTCGAGAAATCGGACATGAGGGACCATCGTTTTATAAATTTATAAGACAAATAGCAAATTTAGTCACGAAATTCACGTGATGAAAAAACTCGTTTGCGCGGCATTTACCAATATTATAATTATGTATATGATATTATAGCAAGTTTAACTGATTTCATTTTACTATGATGTTCCTATTTAGATACAAAAATGGTATATTATCAGGTAAACATATGTAAGAAAAGTATATTTAAAATTTTAACTATTCTACTGTTATCTACGAGTATATTCTGTATTAATGTACAATATACAACTACTATGATACAATAACGGTTAATTCATACCTAATATTATGGTTAGGTATGTCATAGTACTGTACTAATATTTATAAATGTAAAAGGTCAAATAATAGATGAATAATTTAACTTTGAAAAATATAAATATTAGAAATAGGATGCAATTATGTTGTTTCAGTCTTTCAAAGGTACCACCAACATAAGAAATTTTGCGTTACAATATAATTTGTTTTACTCTATTATGTTTAAAATTAGCATAGATTAACCTAGTTTAAAATTCAAATTTAAGATTATTATCAATATAGAATCTAGGGGTTTATATTAATATTTTAATATTAAAGCAAGTTATGAGTAACCGAGTTAACTTGATTTAATTTTTAAATTATCATAATTTTTTTTGTAATTAAAATATCAATAAAAATCCTCCGAGATGCCCTGAATAATAATCTTACCTTCACATTCTATATAATAGAGCACTGATTAATTCATTTTAATTTTAAAAATAATAAAGTAAAATAGTTTATTGTAAACGTGCAAAGTCCTAAGTTTTTAAGACGAAGCAACACAAACTGCAGGTATAGCATTCTTTTAATAATAAATTTTTATAAAAAGATTAATTTCATGTACCTATTACAATTTCATATTTAAGACCACTATTTTAAGAAAAAGGAAAAAAATGTATTTCTGGTCACTATATTACGTCACGTGTTTAAGTGTATACGCGTATGACTTTATACTACAGAGTAAGTTAGGAACACCGCCAACCTTTGATCAATATTTAATATACTTTACTTGACGCTGTACATCACAAGAAACAATAGTATTTTTTTTTATTACTTTAATACATTTATACGTCACACGTAGCAATTATTAAAACGTTCGAACTCGTAACAAATTTACCTTATTATCACAGAAAACATAACATATAATAATATTTTATACATAATGTATACGACTACCCGAGACATACATCACTCACTCCATTCGAAAGGCGTTGAAGCTAGTATGAAATCATCTCACACGCATGTCAATACGATATAATATACATAGGTAATACATTATGTATTATATATATATAAACGATGATGATGACGATGACGACGACGACGGTAACATTTTAAATTGCACAAAACAAATAATGTAATGATTTATAACGAACGTATATACACCTCATAGCGTGTTCGAGAAATAAAAACAAAATATTATACGCATCGGCATTCACACGTGCGACGAATTCAAATACATCCAGATATTTAATAGTGATATCGTGTCCATGGTTCATAGTAATAATACTGATATTAGTATACAGTATCGAACTTAAGGCGAATGGTATTAATGATTTAAAAAGTTAGGGGTGATAAGGTTCTACACATTTTAAATAAATATATCTAGGTAAGAGGTAACTTACTAGAACTAGATAATATAGTAATATGTCTAAAAAATTTCTATAAAAATATACACTATATGAGTTGAACAAGAGAGTACAGATATCTCTATACCGATCAATATTGCTTTAATAACGACACCTACAATATGAAGTTGTTTTTAACTCATTATATGTCTGATACACAAAAGAATTATAAAATTACTTTAATTGCATTAGTTTACGTTAATATATTATTATATGAGTATAAGATTTTACATAACCTGCATTACATTATATTAAATAGATTGTAACTTAGTTCACCAGTACGCAAAACACCTGCAGGCAAGGTGAAAAATATAAAATCACTAGTTTAACGAAAAATGTGTAAAGCATTTGTATGTGTTCAGAACAATAAATCAAGTGTTGCCTTAGAGCAAATATATATGCATAAATACACCATTGATATGGTATGGAGATATGAGTTATCATAAATGTGCTTAAAATTTACAAGGTATATATGAGCGTGTGTGTTAGAACATTATAGAACCGTGGCTAAAGCATGGATAGAATTTCAAAGAAAAAAAAATTATGAGAAAAATGAAAAAAATATCGCCAAACGATTGTTGTTAAAAAGTATCTATGTATATAGATACATAAACCACGAAGATAAATCAAGAAATTTGATTCTGTTACATGAGATATTTCATAGCTTTTATCAGGTCTAATGACTGTAGGGAAAAGATAATTAGGGAAACCCCTACAAGTCCAGAAATTTTAAACTAACGGAATTTTGGTTAAATTTAAATTTGTACGAGTATAAAATGAAAGGAAATTTTTGAAATTATTCATGAAGTTCTCGTTGGTCAAGGACAATTTTTTGTGCTGATTTATCTTATACTTTACATTCAAAAAATGTTTAAAGAAAAACAAGCACGGAAGATAATAATAATATAGTACAACGTTAATGATCAGTAATAGACGAAAAAAAAATGTTTTTTTTGCTAAGACAAAAAAAAATGAATTAATATAAATCAAAACTTTCAAAAAAAGAAAAACAGATAAGAAAAAAAAATGACGACAAAAATCAGTCGATAAAAGTATATTATTTATATGAATATATAATAATGTACATAGTTATCAATTTATAATGCTATATACAACTCCATGGAACGACACGATACCTACCGTCACAAAATGAGGACCGGCTGCAGATCATATTAATGTTATTATACCACATTACTTTATCATAGAAAGTTATAAAAACTCTAGGTATGTATAGACAATTTTCAAATAAGTATTTTGTGCTAATTTCAAGTTACTGAATGTAATGGGATATTTTACTCTTAACTTCCCGCATCCCTCTAAGTACCAACTATATCGAATTCGCTACTATAAATCATTCACTTTCATACATATTACACGCCATTACACACATAAATACATCATTATAAGACTAATATATTACATCGTTTCACTTAGAAACTAAAATCTAATTTGAAGTTTACGAGTTTACAAAAATTTCAATTTTCATACTCTTTAACTCCTGTATCGACTACTAAACAATAAAGTGTCATATAAGTAGTCCAGTTGGTTTCATAGAACAAAAATTGGAAACCCTATGGTATCTTCTACTCTAGAACCAGAAATGTTTTATCTATAAAGCCTTCGCTGCAATGTATATAATATACTATACAGTGTGTTCAACGATAAAGGTAACACGAAATATTTCGAACGCATGACCTTATGCAATTCGGGTTTTGTAATGTATAAGGACATAAAATTACATTTATTTTGATAAATCTTAATTTTTTAAAAAAAAATTCTGCGCATGCAACAAAATAATTTTTAATGGCACTTTTTTGAGTTCAAATTTGAATTATGTGAATTTTCAAGCAACTTTGACCTTTAAGTTTTGCTCTATCTTCAAAATTGACTGATTGAGAATGAGTTAAATTTTCGATTTATAACATTTGTATTTATCGTATTTTCAATAGTCTACTTAGAGTTTACAAATTTATAAGTGATTTCGTATGAATTTTTAAAATTTAGTATACCATCATAATTACAAGTAATTTACTGAATAAACTGAATTAAAATAATAGGATATGTGTTAGTTTGTTTAATTAATTAACCAATTATACCATTTACAAAATTTGAGTTAAAATTTCTGTAGAATTAATGTAAATTACTTGTAATTATGATGGTATACTAAATTTTTAAAAATTCATACGAAATCACTTATAATTGTAAATATATGATATTAAATACGATAAACCTCAAATATTATAATCGAAAGATCTCGTCTCAATCGATCAGACAAACACTGGATCAAGATGCTGGCATGTCAATGAACTCAAAAGAATACAATAAGAATATTTTACTGTCTGCAATACAAATAATTATCAAACATCGCTATACAAGCCAGGTAAATCTTTGAATCAGCATTATCGATTAATTACTAACCAACTGAGGGTGAAGTGTCGTGCTTGAATACGAAAAATAAATTATCGCTGAGAGACTGCAGCAGCTATGAATGTTTATCTTATTGTAACGAATTACATAATTTCTTGTACGTATACATATGACTCGTAATTAATAATTAAACAAATTAGCACCCGTGCAATTGGTCTCGCACATGTACTTTATACAACGTGCTATGTACAATAAAATAAACCTCGTTACGTTTATTTTGTTTAGAGCGGAATTAAATAATCGTTTTTTTTAGTTTTATTATTTCGTTCAAAAACACTATATATATATAAGCACGACAGCAAACGCGATAAATACATATTATAATCATACGTTCTAATTACTAACATATATACGTTACTTTGTATATTATGTATAATAATGTACGTATAATACAATCATTGCAATTTCACGCTCAACGATTAAAATGAATTTCTTACGCCCGCTACCGGAGACAACTATATTATGGTCTACTTACTTGCACAAAGATTAACATATACGATAGGTTATAATTTAATAGCGATATGTTTTGTAATAACATGTGGCAATATGCACAATACAAATACGTATATTCTGCTGCATTCGCGGCAACGACGGAAATTTCGATTTTTTACCAACGTTTGAATTTAGGTATATTAGACAAACGTAGTAAAGTGTATAGACTTTTTAATTTTACTAGTCACATTATTTGACGCGTGTGGCAGCGAGCCGCGAGATATGACAATGACGGGATAAAAATCAGATGATCGCAAGCATTACAAGATATATATTTAATGGTTAAGCACACCTTGAAAAGAACACATTTTTATTTATTAATATGAACTGTGAACGCGCATGTATATACACGTGATATAATATCATACGTGGATATATGTGTGTGTGTGTGTGTGTGCGTGAGGGGTATACGGGGATCTGTATTACAACGTATCTATTAGTGTTTTTAAAATCAAATTGCGTCTATACAACTATATCATTATAACGATCAAGTATAGCGTATTAAAAATATAATAAATCATTTTCTACGTATTATTTTAACGAGTGCGCGATTGAAACCGAAATCTCTGTATAATATAGTACTTATTATTATAATATACGCTCTTATTATTGGAAATTACGTCAAAATACGCGCGGCGTATAAAATATAAAATATATTTACCGTCTATACTTCGGCTCGGTGTCCGTCCGGAGCAATATATATTGACCTATTCAATTGCTAATGACGACCCCAGGGCCCTACTGACTTTCACTTATTATTATCATTATACACGTCGTCTCCGCGCCGATCATAATGCTATTATTACTATTATTATACGGCAGGTATAGGTATACGCATAATATATATTATACACGAGTTAACGATTCTATTGATCATCGTCGAGCGAGCATTATCCTACATAATTTTAAACTATATATTACTATATTTATAATATACACATTCGAGTTAACGGGTGCGTATATTACAAGTGCCTATATACATGGTATACATTATATATATATATGCATATACAAGTGTGTGTGTTGGCAATAACGCGCACGTATATAATGGGCGTTATCGACTTATCGTAGCGCGAAATCTTTTACTTATCCTTGAAATGAGTATATTATACACGTATAAAAATATACCTATATACCGATATGCACGCGTGCGTGTGTGCGCGTGAGTTGTGTGCAACGAGTTAATCGAAAAGCGATGATAAACGTTTATTGCGACCGCGAGGAGGCCTATATTTTACACGTATCTTCATTGCACGCGAAACGAACGCAGGAATTATGAATATTCCGTTTACAATCGTACATCAAAACGTTATTCATTAATTTGCAAGTACGTATATAGACGTATATAATATAATGTAACCGATACACGCATACTCCTAAGTACTCGTGTTTATAATATATATAAATGTATATGTGTGTGTGTGTGTATTTGTGAGTGTATATGACGTATGGGTAGTACGTTTCAATCTGCACTCTGCAGCCAAACGAGACCAATAAACACTACATAAATAATGCATTTATATTTGTAGAAATCCATGTATATAAAATTATACCTGGTGTAGTTGACTTACAGTTTTCCCATGCAGTTTCGTTGGTTTTCAACAAGGCAGCTAAACCGATGTTATCCCTGGGCATGACTCGGTTGAGCATGTCATCCGAACCACTCGAATTGGCCATTGCTAGTTGATTGAATTCTATCAGATGTTCTTTGATTAATGTAAATCTAGAAAGAAAAAAAAACAGAAACACAAAAAGCTTTAAGTTTTTATACACATTGAAATTTCAGACATGTTACAGAGAACAAACGTAATATAATTTGATTAAAAACAATAAATATAATATAAGTACCTATACAGTTGATGTACAAGACATTAATAATTGTAGCATCCTCTCCCGACTTGTATTAACAAAATCGTGGACTATACTTAATTTACCTACTTTTCTGATTACGAATAAAACTTAAATTCTATATAGGGCTTTATTGAATTACAATAACGTGTTAACTATTTAAACTTAATTGCCAAAAACCGAATTTAATCGTATAAAATATATATATTAACTATTGCTAATAATTCGAACCATAAAAACTATAGACATATAAAAAAATTACCAAATATAAATTCGTATAAAAGAGTTAAATATCATATTGGAAAAATGTGTAACGCTGCAAGATGATCTTTCTTTTAAAATTACAATCTGATTAAATAATATAGGTAGTAGATATATACAATATACATACATGTATATATATATATATATATGAAAATTTAATATTATCTAAGCACAAGTATATTTATATAATATATTATGTCTAAATTAGATATACAGCGACCGTCCCAATCGGTTATACTATTTTTACGCCAACCTCTTTAGTAGTCAACTGCAGAAGCGTTACAACACATTATTGTACATGTTGACGGCAAATCGAACAGTTAAAACTCGACTCCATAAGTAGGCTGTTAAACAATGCCCCTAAAATTGTAAGTACGCCACTGTCAGCAGTAGAAGACGGCAAGAATAAGATGGATTTTTTAAACCCTGTAAAACCACGTGTTCCTAAAAATTATGAACGGCCGAAATATTTTTACGAATAAAACACACACATATACTGAGTGATCATACCAATTCATATAAGTAACGATTATTTTTTTAAACAATAACTAATGCTTTCTCTTGGAAAGTATTAAAATTTTCACATATTTTTACTATTGAAATCATTATTATTTTTAAGTATCTTTTTATCTTTATTTTAATTTCATTTTCAGAAACAGAATATATTTTAATAAATATTTATATAAATCTAATTAAACGAGTACTTTAGGTAATTAAATACATGTCTCTGTAGATATTTTTGTAAAAAATATTAAAGTATACGCATATTTTTATGTACACAAAAAATTTCAAAAATGTATATAATAACATACACTAAAATACTTGGAAAATGGTATAGCTTTTAAATTTTTACTAATGATGTAAAAAATATAAAAACATTTATTACGTTTGTGATGTTAAAGATAATGAAGGTTTACTTTACTGTTAAAATAATCTCTCAAATCTCTTTTGATATTATAACAAGTAATTATATACTGTGACAGTCGATGCGGATTTAAATCAAATTTGTGTTAAAAAATACAAATGTACCTTTTTTCATCAAAATATGAAATTAGTTCATGTATAGTTCAAAGAAAAAAAAGTTGACCAAAACGCCAACCACCCAAAATAATCCTACAAAGAGTGATTGTATGCCGATCACAAGTGGTCTCGGATTCGTTTCCAATATTGGAAATCCGAAGGAGATATTATGTATATTGTATATATACAACAAACACGTATTTAATTGGTATACGTTACCTTATCAAACCTGATGCATGTGTGTCAAAAACCACTTATAATTATAAATGGAGCTATGTACCCCAAGGCTTTGAACACAAGTCATGACCACAACCAGAACAAAAAACATATAATATATATAGCGGTGAATAAAAATGAAATACTAACTTGATCGCTCGGAAGAATATTGCACATCCATCAACTCGTTTACGGTCATTTTCGGACATAGTCTTAGCTCTTGACTTGGGGGAAAAGACACCATCGTAGCCGTCCTTCTTAAGCTCCGGCAAAAAGAAATTGTAAAATTGATCCGTTTCGACCTCCTGAAAATTCAAACAAGTTAATTATTTGTAATTTTTGAAGTTATATCAAAGTTTATCATATCTATTTGTATAAAGTACTAAGTATTATGCTGACAATAAATAAATAAATAATTAACAATCACTACAATAACTAATGATTCATTGTGGACACATACACCACCAATGTTGGCTAAACGGAATTGAATAATATTCAACTTATTTCTATTCAAAGATATACCAATACTACATAAATATCAGCTACTACCATCGATTATAAAATGTAAGTATTTATAATCTATACAACACTAAACCTGTAGTACAGCGTACACACATATTCGCAGGTAACATGAGCGCGTGATATGCGTACACATTAAATTGCAAAAACTATAAAATTAGTAATCTACAAGTTAAGTTCTTTAATGATTGCATTGAGCATAACTAAAATTGTTTTTAAAAATTTGGCTAGACCTAAAGAATATACCGAAAGTAGTAATTTTTTATAATAGTTTAATATATTATATTTTTGTCTTTACATCTTTATTATTGAGTAATCATTTTTCATAAAAAACAACTGTAATTTTAAATTATGAAGTCCTGTTAAACACGAATAAGAAGCGGAACGTACATTTTTTTTTTTTTAATCAAAACCTAAAGCTTTGGGGAAGAAAAGATCTTTATTCCGTCTTTAATCGTTACTTGTAAATCTAGGAACCCAATTAATTGTTGAAAATTGAATTTATATAAGTGTACTAGTACTAAATTAAAAATATATAACGCACAATATTAGTATTTATTTTTAGTTTTATGTAAATACTGAAGCATAGCATTTACTTACATATATGTTAAATTAAAAAAATAAAAGTTATTTAAGTTGTAACCGTATCAGTAACTCAATTAGTTGAACACAATATTAAAATTAAATTATTAAATTCTATTTTATCATAATTGATTTAATTTAATCTTGTAGCATAATTCCCAAACTTTTTTTTTCCATCGCGGCACATAATTATATAGTTATTATAAGTCACGGCACAATTTGGATAAATATTAAATATTATCTACTTTTCAAAAATAAATGGTTTACATATGTATATAAAGTTCATTTTTTCAAGGCACACCTTTCAAATTTCACGGCAGTGTGCTGTGGCAGGTTTTTGGGAAACACTGATCTATACTGACTATACTATAGATTACATTAAACAAATAAAAAAACCATCATGTTTTGTAATCTTGACGAAATATAATATCTATAGAATGATTAGAATGTGTGTAGTGTATTTGTGAGTAAAGAAAGAATTAACTAAATTAAGAAAATAATTTAACAGTCTAGGCCTAAACACGTACTTGTAAAGTGATGATGTCGGCAGTATAATGTCGGATTTCGCCTAAAATGACTTTTTTCCTATAATCCCAGGAAAGGGCCCAAGATGGACAGTAACCATACATCTGAGTAGTAGCATATTTTTCACATAAAACGTTATAACACATCACAGTAACTGGACCTATAAAGTTAAAAAAGATAAACAATATAAGTTTTAAAACGAGTAGTAATTATAAATAAATTATTATTGTTATAATACACTATGGTGACTCACAGGAAGGAATATTCTTGTTCGGTCTAGATAGAGGTATCCATGGTCTTCCCGGGGGCACAGGTACTCTCACTACAAAAAAACAACAAAACAAAATTATATAAATAAATAAATTTTTAATTAATATCATTAAAATCACAAAAGTGTTAAAGTACAGTAGTAAATATAAATATACAACAACCAACACTGTACATATTATAATAAGTAATAGTAAGTGATATAATTTCTTTTTTTCGTCCAATTATTAATCGTGTCAAAGGACTTATTCCAGGCTCGCACACAATACCCTCTACCGCAGTCGTGTGAAAGTTCCACACAGCCACACCACCGCCAAACAAAACGAAAAAACAGTAATCGTAAAAAGCAGTTTCGACAATAATAATAATATATTAGGTCTAAATAAATTCATTCGCGATCCATCATCACACAAGCCAGTACATTGTACTCAACGATACAAAAACGTCATTCATACACACACTGCAAGCGAGTTATTGAAATATTTATTGTCGATATTAACTTGTCTAAATCGAAATTAAAGACACACACTACTTTAATACACATGTCATCATAACTCGATGGTAGTATGTACATATAAGCACAAATGCTTTATGTCACACTCGTGTATTTATTATAATATAGAGATAAAAAGAAAGACACATGCGGATCATCGTCTTGTCGTCTGTATAGGCAATTATAATATATTCATTTTCAGAATAAATCGACTTTGAAGCCTGCTCTCGTATATTATTATATACACACACACACACACACATATATATATATAAAATATATTAATTTAGTCTCGTTGAATCGGATTGGAAATCGCGTTTAAAATAATATATATATATAATATATGTGTTCATTGAGCATTACGTATGCCGAGCGCGTGCAATCTTGTTAATTTTTCTTAATTCATACGATCGCATGTATACATACATACATATATATGTATATAATAGAAGCACGCGCTTGACCGTCGTCGTCGATCAACCTACAAATTAATTTGTAAATGCGAGCAAGCCGGTCTCTCGCCTCCCCATCACACTCTTTCAAAACATCAACACGCGATTATTAATGATTCCCTCGTTGGATAGTAATTTTCTAATTAAACATAAATAATACACACGTCATACACACATATGTATATTAACTTTTAGAGGAGTCAAGTTAAATCGCATAATATAAATTAAACACAAAATTTACGTTATAAATAATTATAATTTATACAGTAAATATATAAAAAAAAACAAATGTATCGTTAGGACATTTGTCGCTATTACTTCTGTCCACTTTGGTCGGCTACAAATGAGTAAGAAATAAAATAGTTTAACGAAATCGTCGCACTAGGGAAATAATATATACATAATATGTAGGTATAAGGCGCATCATTGATTAGATATAATATTCATCATTTATTCATCATAATATTGTATAGT
Organism: Melanaphis sacchari; assembly: GCF_002803265.2. Classification (NCBI taxonomy): domain Eukaryota; kingdom Metazoa; phylum Arthropoda; class Insecta; order Hemiptera; family Aphididae; genus Melanaphis; species Melanaphis sacchari. The sequence goes on along the minus strand of NW_020271560.1, from coordinate 5,580,735 downwards.
TTTTTTTAATTATTTATAATCAATGCAGCGTGCAAAGTTTTAATTTAAGGCTAGAAAAACACTGTGGTATGACGATCAAACATTCAGATCAGTGAAAAGCAAAAAAAAAAAATCGAGAACAATTACTTAAATGATAATTATTACTGTCCGCACTGATAAATAAATTAATTAACGTTTTTTTACACGTTATATATTATAAACAACAAGTCAAGAGAGAGCGTGTGCGCGTTCGCCAGCTCCATTGTGTCCTCTCATCACCACGTATAGTTATAAGTTTATGACGAAAAAAAGTATTTTTAAAAAATACAAACAAGCGAGCCATACAAGTCATATTCGTATAATTCGTAAATAAACACGGAATGCCCTGCAAAGATAATAATATTATCCTCCGCATACATAGTGTAATAATAATAACAATAATAATAATAATAATAATTATTATTATTATTATTATTATTATTATATACCTACTACAATACGGCGTCAAATGTGTGCTGACAAACGGTCGACGATCCTCCAAGCCAGATTTCGACACATAATAAATATGTTACAATATAATAGTACGGAGACGTGACGCGCAAAAACAATAACGCGCGTAATATCACGCACACGATCTACGTATACATTAATCTGCTACTAGTGTTAATAACCGTATATACAAGATGATTCTGTTAAAGCAAACGCTCGTTATATTGAAAAATATTGATGTCGTTTGGAATATTTTATTTTACAAGATATTATTATAATTTATAATAAATAAAATTAATTTTTCACTATTTTTACCATTAATATTTTTAAGATTTTTACTTTTTGAATAAAACAACACGCGTTATTCACATTATTACTCTAAAGCGAAATATTTTTTCATGAATTTTTTTAAAAAAATGTGTTACTCCACTCGTCTAGATATTATCAAAATACGATTTTAATAAACTATTTGTTCAAAATCCTATGCATTGAAATTTTCAGAAAAAATTCTGTGTCGAATCGGGAATATGAAATTATAAAATAAATGTTATTCGCTATCATTTAAAAATTCGTTTTTTTTTAATGATTTCACACTTAAAAACTTGTCGAGAAAAATTAGTGTTTACGTTTAAAAGGATCACGCTGTATTACGCTTTATACCGCATCAAGTCATTGCTGTATTATTAGTATTACTTTACTCGTCTTTATATTGTTTGTTTTGTTTTGTATTTTTTTGTTGTCTTATTCTCCCGTGTCAGATCCGACGAAAACTGTCCGTTAAGCGAACGCGTGTTTTAATCCATCCAACCACACGATGAGTCGCCCGAATAACCGTTTTTATAATATAACGCCCGGAGCGGCAAAGGGGACATCATCGCGTTGACGACAACCCGTGTAAAATCGCACACGCGTTTTCACGGCGACTTAAGCCCACACCAACCCGTAAAGTTGTTGAACCCGATGACCAATAAACCCATTTTTGTTATTTTTTTTGTTCACCGTTTTATCACGTCAATCAATTATTTGGTTATTTCGTGACGGACTTGCGACGCGGGGCGCCCGCTCAGTAGCATCATGCAGCCACATAGATCTGACGACAACGACGATGACTTGTATACGTCATCATATATTTGTATTTGTCGATAATTATTATTGTTTTACTCGTAACTAAGCGAATCGTCAATGATAATATTATGTTAAAATGCAGGTCAATCGTTAAGCTTTTTTTTAAATTATAATTATAATAATCAAGACGATAAAATATTATCAATAAATTGTATTAGTATAGTAAACGTAATTACACCATGTGACAATTTCTATTATTATAAATTATAATATATTATTACATATAACGATTAATATGACCATTATTTGTGAACCCATTTATTTATTAATTATAATTATATAGTTATACATTTTATCATTTTCGATGTCATAAGTAAATAGGAAGTGAAACAAAATATTATGTCAGGTGGCGACTTTAATTGAAATTCAAGGTTTCAAAAGTGTTTTGTGGATTCAGATATCCCAGATATACATTAAAATTATCGGTGATGCCGATGAATATTTTATTCGCTTACGGCATTCGGCATTGCCAATGTTTTTAAATATGTAAAGGCGTAATTCTAACGCTGTTCAGATAACGGGATAAGATAAAATACTAGATTTTGGCGAGTCCACGCATGTTTATGTCAAAACCTGTGTACCCGAAACAACCATTAAATAATGTAGAGGTAGACATCCATACATATATAGTTGTAGAACATTATTGTCTTTAAATATGGAAATTATATGTATAAAATACAAATAAAACTTCAAACATATTGGTATAGGTTCGATCGTATTATATACAAGACAGCTAGTCCAACCACAATATATTATATATGAATTGTTTTACCGTTAATATTTTAAAACTCAAATAATTATGATTTTTTTTTTAAATTTTAATAATAGCGAACCAAAGTATATAATCCGTAAATCCCATCGTTCCCGTTATACATATTATAATTCAAAGAAATTGTTAAACAAAATTTGTTAAATATACCTCATATCTAAATACCTTTATTACGTATAACAGCTATTATACGTATTAAATTAAAATAAATATATTCAAAGTACAAAAATATGTATGCCCTCATAAATCTACATACTTATTTTATTATATCCTGTGAAACAATTTAACATATTATTACTTATTATAATAAAAAGATAAATACATTATAAATCAAGAAATAGAGAGTAAAATATACAGCAATCAAATTGTATACGATATTACCAGTAAAACGCGTGGGATATGAGAAATTGGTTCGCTTAATATAGAAAGTGAGACGAATAAAATTATAATTTTGCTCTCCCGATCTCTAACCAATTGAAAACATACTTACTACAGCCACGTTTTAAAAATAGTTACTTTTCTTAGCCCCTACCCTTCTAAACAGTTTAGAAACTGATTTACAAATTTTGGCATAACTTGCAGTGAAAGCATAAATAAAATAAGAAATATACAAATAAATCATGTTCTTTTTATAATTTATCAACATTACATTTTACGATTTCTATTTAATTTGTTTATAATCTATTTCAAAAATATTATGCACAAAGGCTTTAACATCGATGGGCTAATTAGAAGCCACAAACAAAATACTCGATTAAATCGAAATTTACGACAGTCAACGGAACTTACTACATTTATATATTTACTACGACTAGAGTTAGGATGTTTATGCACTAAAAAATAGTTAAATTAACATGAAAAATTTAAAAAATATGCTTCAAAAAATAAAAAATTGTGGACAAATAAAATGCAATATAATATAGTGACAAATTTAATTATAAATAGAATATAAATAAATGGGTCAGTACTATTTATGCGTGTTCGTTATTTTCTATTCCATTTTTGAATTTTTTTATTTACTATAGAAAATTAAATAAAATATAAAAAAAATACATTTAAAAAAGAGTTGCATTGAATAATTGAATAATTATTGTTTGTTTTAAATATTTCATCGTAAATCTTCATCTATTTGGTATTATTATGTTTTTAAAACTATTAGAATTTGTAAAATACTTTGCAAAATACAGATAATCAATCTTATATTAGATTTAGTTAATTAAATATAAAATTACGGTATTTTTCAGCATTTTGCATTGAAAACCGTCAGGTTGAAAATCAGTTTAAAAAACAGAAAAAATACAAATTATGTACTTATAAATAAAAATGGTAAAATATGCAATAATATGCAAAACAAAATTTTGATATTTTGAATATAGATATAGGTACCATGAAACACATTTCTATATAAGAATGGAAACTATGGGACAACCTAAAAAAATATGCAAAATCATAAATATCCTAACCCTAGTTACAACAACATAATGCATCATGATTTCAATAATCCAAAATCTTGACCAAAGTGGCTATTAAAACCTATTCTTGGTATAAAAAACACAACATAACATATAATGAGACACGCTAACTTATAACTTCTATTTAATAGCCGTGTAGGTTAAGGTCACACGATGTATTATAAATTAAATATAGTGACTATATTTAATCAATGGTATTATACACGAAACATGATAACGATATGATATAGAAAGAAATATACAATTTATCGTTATATTTTTGTCGAAATCAAAACCTATTAAATAGAAATTTAATAATCCCAATATATGTATACACATACAATGAACATTAGACACAGCTCACAGCTGCGTTTTTCTTTTGTGTAATTTACAATCGTTTCGTAAACACGAAAACGTTTAAGATAATTTTCAATTTCTAGTTCATTTCATTCACCATACGATTGGTTCATACAATGATACATAGTATAATGTACAGATTATAATGACTGTACCGACAATATTTAGCCACGACGAAAACGAACGATACATAGAAATTACGCGTTTTCGTATTGCTTATATCGCAGCTAGAAATATATATATAATATTATATGTTACCCGCCATGACGTGTATATTATTATAGATATATACAGCTGCCGATGCCCGATGTGATATTATGGTCAACGTTTATATAAAATGTCACCGCTTTTAATTCGTGGGTGATGGGAATGGGCGGGGGAGGTACACAGTGGCTGATACAACTGCAACGAGAGACATTTCCAGCTATTGTCAAATCGGAACGGAGAAATGAGTGAAAGTAGGCGAATTATAATGAGAAAGTCAAACTAAACCATTACAGCAGTTTGCTCCACATTTAATGTTGTTCGGTGCGCGCGTGTGTATAAACAGACGCGCACCTGCTATCACGGGCAGCATCACAACGATAGAATTTCTTTTTGTTTTGTTTCGCACGACAGTGTGAACACATCATACACATACACGCGCACACACTGCCAAATCACAGGATTCTGTCTAAAAACAACAAAAATAATAATAATGACAGAGCCTATGCTCTCTCCGCGTTTTCCGCAAAACCGAGACGCGGCTCAATCCGAAATCGGTTGCACGCGACTAGATTACAATAATAATTTCTAAACGCTGCCTCATTAACAGCAGTCGTGGTTTTTTTATTTGTAGACTTTCGTCATATTCGCGAACGAAAATAATAAACCGTGCCGTTGAATTCGTATATAATATACACTTATGATACATACATTTCTCATTATGTAGTATCTGCCATTAAACGCCAAACTTATACGAATTATTTTTAAAATTGTAATTGGAAACGATTATTATAATCGTTAAAATAGTGTTCGACTGTGAACAATAGTGGGTATACCTACTATTAACCCGGATGTGCGTGTAGTGCGCAATTACAACACCGAATAATCACGGGCGGGCTGTAAGGTGTAGTGGTTTATATCCATACACCTAGATATAATGTACACTGTAGGCACATAAAAAGGTATTAACGGGTGTTGGCGAAGTTAACTTGACCGCAAGTTTGCGTCATAGTTTTAGCGAACAGCCGAAACGGCGATTTTCGACTTGAAAACTATGCATTTAGGTATTGAGATTTTTACATTAAAGTTAAATATAATAACATAGAAACATTCGTGTGTTTTCATGTAGATTTATCACATTTATAAATGATCGTTCAACACTAATAAATAATTGATAAATCATATTAATAAGTGTATATCAGTGCAGTGTTAAATGATAATACACGCTTAAACGTATCAGACTTGTCTTTTTTTTTATATAAAATTGTTTGGAGCCAAATGCGAATATGGTTGTATAGTGAATAGTGAATACTATTTACACAATAGTGTTATATATATACCTAATATACATGGTGCATTGTCATAAATCGTATTGTTCTACTAAAGTTAAAATTAAAAATAACGAATCATTAAAAAATATAAAACATTACTCAGCACCATGAATAGGTAACAAAATGTACCTACACCTAGTTTTTTTTAAGTTTGTTATTTATTTCATAGATCATTTTATTTAGATTTTTTTATTTTACGTACATTAAATTAGGTTAAAATCTCATTGCATATAGCGAGGATTTATTTTGATTTATATACTTCCCTATAATTGCCTGTGCTAATATAATTTGCTCACTTTTATGGACAATTCTGTGCCATCTGCTCTCGAGACGTAATTCAAGAAATAATTTAAAATCAGTAGTCGCCATAATAATGAATTATCAACAGTATTTGTGAAGAAATCATATGTAAAAAAATTTACTAACAACAATTTTAAAATAACGGAAATTATAATTATATTTATTACGCGTTTTATCGATAACATAAAAATTTAAAATAATTAATGCGCACCGTCAACTAATAACACCGACAATTATTTACATTAATAATATTATAACAGAAAATAAAATATGTTTATCTGTTATAGTTTGAGGTATCTTAAAGTTTCAGATTCAAAAACAATAAATTCAAATGATAAAAATAAAGACATTCTGTAAATTTATTGTGATAAAATAAAAAATATTATTCATATTCGTTTAATGATTATTATATACTTCAATATAGTAGGTATATGAAAATAGCGAAACTAATTAGTGAAGTGTAATTCATTAAATATCTAACAGAATAATACTCTATTGAATAATGAAAATTATCGTTTTCGACTTGACGTACTTATATTGTTCTCCGATGATTGATAGTACGCACAATACATAATAATATTATTATATACTAACAGACGGATAGCATCACAGTGTATAATGTAACAATTGTTTTTTTTTTTTATTTTTTTTTTTTTACATAAGTCATATTAATTAGAAAATTCTGAATTCTATTTCATACTCGTTACATAAAAAAACTCTAAAGCGGTGTATTTGTTTATTATCTGACGTTAAAATATTAACGCACAACATTGTTTACACGTATCCGATCGACGTAGTTATCTAAGAACGGAGTAAAAAAAAAATAAAAAAAAAAAATACAATTATACTGCGTTAAAATATCAAGTAGGCATACAAAAACAACGAAATAATATTTTAAAATCACAACCAACGCGCGTACTTATATATTTTACTAGACAGTGTGTATACATTATGATTTCCAAATTATGGACATTATGCCAGTACGCGCGTGTCTCTCAAAGCGTCTCGTTATTGTACATATATAATTAATACCTACTCGACGAAAAGAATGTATAAATATTAATTTTCAGTGAAAATACGTTTGTACGCCTATACAGACACACAAACGACTAATCCGAGACACAGTCCCCCAAATAAACGAATTTCGTACGAGTCGACTCGGCTCCAAAAAAACAGTAAAATATATTAATATTATATGTACATACGGCATAATATACGACTACTGCGACGATTAAGACTAGGTACACTAAAAAATACGACGACGAAAATGGCGTACGGCGCCTAGGTATAATAATAATAATAATATGTATATCAGGCACGGTATATAATAAAATGTACATGTAGGTACGTGGAATAATAATTAATAACCGGCACAAAGTCGTATACCGCGCATCGTAACGCGCGTAACCGCGGTAGGCCCATTGTTCAAAAAAGTCAGTCGAGCGAAAGTCTACGCGCGCGCGTCTTGCGGTCGAGAAAAATAAAAAAACAAAATCACAAGTTTCTTGATCGTCATCGTATTATAAACAAGTGTACGCACGTGAGTACATTATGACGTGGTAGTTTCTCCGTCGGTTCCCGTCAAAAATTCTCGGGCACGACATTATATTATTATCATTATTATTATTATTATTATTATTATTATTGTTATTGTACTAGGCACATTGGGTGTATATACATCGTATAATAATAATATACGCTATGATATGCAATATGCGTCCGACGGGGCCCCCCTTACATAAGCCGCGTGTATTACTTCGTCCCGACCGTACGTCGTCCATCGCGACTAATTAATATTCCCGTAGCGCAGTAGTGAAACGCAGATAATATACGCGCGTATATAACGTTATATACCAGCGATACTCGAAAGTCCTGCGGAGCCGAACCGTCTCGTTGCCACTGCCGCGTAGTTCCGACGCACAATATTGTTATCGCCATTGTATATTATTATTATTGTTATTACTGTGTGTATATGTCTCACAACGTCGCATCATCCACCGCCGCCGATGCAGTTTTTGTTTAACTTGTTTCCCGTCTTTTGAACCGCGTTTATAACAGCATAATCGTAAGATAATAACAATAATATAATAATATTGTACATATACAATAATAATAATAATATAATATACGCGGATACAACAGTGGTACACTCCGACACACACACGGCCAATCCCTTGTGTTTGGGTTCGGTGAACTTTACTGTGCTCCGATTGTTATTGTTTTTCGGAGGCGTCTTCAGGAAAAGTGGGCGCAAGCGTGGGTCTCCTCCACACACACACACACACACACAATGCACACACATAAATATATATACGTACATTATACGCAGCAGCAGCACAATAGTAATGTGAGACGTATTGTCGTAATTCTTTGATTTTCAAAAGATTTTTATAATAATATATAATATTTCCGACACGGAAACTCGGCTGTACCTACCAGATATAAGATGAGAGACAAAGGTCACGACCGGGGTCAAAAGAAGCTCCGATTGCAACGGCGGTTACTCTCTGCGAGAGTCGTTATTAATTATTATTGCGGCTACCTACATATTTCTATTATATATTTATGTATAAAATATACACGATACGAAATCCGCTGGCGGCAAAATCGGGGTGAGACGGTGTCACGTTGCGCCTACCTCCCCCCCCGCCCCGGCGACGACGGGCGAAACATTACGCTCTGCTCAACTTTGATCTACAGTGGCGAGGGGATAGATATACATTACACGTTTTAATATCGTACTTTATAATATTATATTGTTATATACGTACGGCTATATAGGTGCTTTCACTGACATTACACGAGGGTGTTTGGAGGTAACGCGGCGATAGTGGAGAGACGTCGGGTTTTATTGGGGTCAGGAGGGAAAAAAAGTGGTAATAATAACGAAGAAAAAAACGTACCCGTTTCGCCAGAAAAAAACAAAACACTTTCTCCGGATAGTGAAAACCGAACGTGAACACATATCACCACAGTATAATAATATGTATAAATAAATAAATAAATATATATATAATAAGTAAATGGTATGTATTTACCGATAGAACAGGCTATAAAGTCAGTAAACACATTATAGAGAACGTATACCCGTAAATATAATAACAAATACAAACAACCAATACATGCACGAGATGCTATATTATTATGTGTACGCATAAACACATATTTAGGTCAACACGAAAACGATATGGGAAAAAAGTGCATCAATTTCGTCACACTGCAATCTCCGGCACCTCTCGCTCACACGACGAGTCGCCTGCCATCTTATACACATATATCTATGTGTGTTATAAATTATAATATTATAGTAATTTACGACGCACGCACGCTCTGCCAGGTCCGCCATAGGTACCCACGGTTAACCATGTACATAAACATATGTACATAATACTCATTATACACACAAGTGGATTGCCCTGGCAGAGAACTCGCGACCCGCCCGGCGGCTGCTGTGGTGAGAGCGCGAGTGTCGGAGTGTGTACACAATATTCGTCGTGACACGCCGGTCCTTCGTACGACGACGGTTGACCTTCGTCCCTCGTCGGACGACGACCGCATCACGTCGTTCTTTCGCCACATATATTACACCGTACACGATAAATGTATGATGTGATGCAAAAACGTCTAGTTGCCAACGAGTAACGACAGACACGCCATAGCCTAGGTTAGGCACCTACTTTAACCTATAACCTAACCTAAGTTTTATGTAATAAAAACGCGGGATCGAGTGTAAGTGCGACTTGGTATTTTCCCACACCCAGTCCAGTGATTTCCAACTACCCTATATACCTATCATAGGATTTTATGTACACACATACGTAGCGGCAGAATAACGATATACACATTTATCGCGTAACTGTGTTGTCGCAACTCGAAAACTGCTAGAACGGTTTGTAAAAAATGTAGTGAACTTGCGATTCACCTGAAATTTCTTGCATCGTATGTAACGAAAGGTAAAGAACTATATATCTATAGATATTATATTATTATATTATTTTTTAATAAAAACGTAGGTACGACACTCCATGCTACAGTTTGTACGCGTACGCGAAAAAAATAAATGGCGTTCGACGTGGAAAGCGATGATAAAAAATGAAAGTGTCTGCGGACACGGACCCCACACAATACAATTCTCGATGGCGCATTTTTACTACACGCTAAATTATACATACGTTTCGTCCGTGCGAAGTCGATTAGAATTAATAGTTGGTCGCCCGCCCACACAATATACGATCTCTATTTTTGTTGTTGCCATTATTATTATAATTTTCTTCAATTAACTTAGTTTTTTTTTTCGCTTTGTTTTTGCACCGTTTTGACGAGAACAAGAACGTTTGGTCGAACACAACACGCGCTACAACAGTTGCCGTCGTCTCCAATTATATATTTCTATTACTATTATTATTATTATTAATATTATTAAACTATTTATTTGTTAACAGACAATCCATAATCGCTACGAGTTTTCGCAAACAATAACTCCCGCCTACAAACGTCCACCAAACACCTATATTTTATACATTATTATTAATGTTATTTTTCTTACAAATATATAGGTATACCGTATACCTACATTACGCTATACGATAAACAACGTTTATAACTTAGTTTCTAATCGAAAATTGATTTTGTAACGGGTCGACTAGGACGCAATTTCGATCGATTTATTATTATATGGTACATTATAATATTATTTAGCTGAAAATTGTAATTCCAATATACAGTGTACAGTGTACACCTACTATTTAGATACTAGAACCGACAGCGTAGTCGATAAAAACAAACACCGATTATGTTATAATATTATAACTTAATACATATCATGATACATATAAACAACTCAGTTTATAAAATAATTAATACAAACTATACAAAAACATACGGAACGAGATTATTTTGAGAAATCGACACGTTTTTATCGCTTTGTACGCATGAACGCAATCAAAAAATCATATTTACCTACACATACGAACGGTCAAGATACTCGAGTTCATGGTTATATTGACGACAGTTAATCAATTTCAGTTAATCTTTTTTTCAACGCCAACATAAAACGTACTGATTTTAAACAATAATATTTCAGTTAAAAATCAAAACAAGAATTCACACCTAATCTACAAAAATTCCATATAAAGAAAAGTACGCTGCACCTATATTTTCATGCGAATGCAAAATTTGGCACAAACAAAAAGATTGACTGAATAGTCTGTTAACAATGTCGAGATCTAAACGTATAATTATAACCAATATACGTATGCGTACAATACGAGTATACAGAGTTTGTTTTAAGTTTAAAATCATATAATTATATACTAATATACATTATTTAAACATTATTTATTTAACGTTGGTATCATACATTGAAAAAAATGTACGAGGAAAGATTGAATTATATTTTACAGAGAAAATGTAAATGATAAACTACACAGAAACTACAAGACTATGAGAAAATATTTATTTTTTAAATGAATTAGATAATAGATTTTAATATTACTATTGAGTATAATCTTACAGATTATTTAGATTCCTTCTGCTCTACATAATGTTTAATTAATACATAGCAATTGATTATACAAATATTAATAAAAAAGAATCTTAATTTTTGAATAAGTTTACAGCTATATAGTTTCATAGGCCTAAATATGAAGCTTGTCAACTACATTACATGGATTTCTTTTACTAATTTCAATATAATATTCATAAATTACTAACTTCCTTGACGGTAGCTACGATACCATCTCAATAATTCAAATTTTCCGGCCTATAACGCACGAATAGTATAATAGTACATTAATACACAAAGAGAGTAAGAGACATGACCATTTTGTAATTTCAGGCAAACCATTGTAGCCTATTATGATAAATAATAATAGTATACCGCAGCTGCTACTATATACGGGCTACAACTGCAAGGCTAAATCGACCAACAACGATAACGACTACAATGTACAGGGTGTCCACTGTCTAATATTAATAACTAATAAGAATGATAAAACTTAAACATAGTAGGTACTAGGTATGCAAATTATGGATGATCTAAAATTGGTGTAACAAATAGTCAATATTTAGGATACCTCAAGCCGATTTATTGGTTTATCTATTTTCGATACGTCTGTAGAACTGTTATATTATGTATTTTGTAGTAGAATATCATTTTAAAAAAATCAGAATAGTTTTCATCTTGAAAATATAATTTTAATTCATTTTTTTAATCAGATGATTAAAGTTTGGTAAAACCTTTACAAAATAACACCCTGTAGTAACATGTCATATATTACACTATAATATAATACTTATAACCGGACTTGTTATAATCTCATAACGACGTGCATGTATTATGTATATTGTATATTATATCATAATAGTGAATTTGAGCAGCAGATGCGTCTATTATGATACTATGTAAATATATTTACAGTACGATATATAACTATATTATAATATACGCTAATATACCGTCAACCAGTATGTACCTATAGTGTACGATAAGGACTTATAGTATTATGCACTGTAGAACATTACATCACGTCATGAGGGGATCGACGAATGACAAACGAAAAACAAACTCGAATGCATGTTTTACACATAAAACACGCACACTATACACTTATTATACACGCGACATCATATGCATTTATAGACAATTAATTGACGTAACTCAGCGAATACGATACAATAAAGCACAGCAATAGGGGAAATAGATGTAAAATATACTAATAAATTTATACAACGATGAACTGTGGTTGTGATCCGACTATTTTGAACAAAAATACATAAAATTCTGCGGTGTTCACCGTACGCATGTATTCGTGCACTTATATGATATACAATATACATACACATAACACAACTAATGAATTTTCGTAATGCGACATTTATAAGGGACATAAACACTTTACAGGATAAAAATGGTTCACAAATATTTTTATAAGAAGATATGGAGTTATTTGTTTACTGCTAACCAATTTCAAACTATTATAATTAAATGTGTGATGTACTTAGTAAGAGATTACCGGTTTAACAGTTTTATATAAATGCAAAAAAATGTCTTCGCCAACATATTATAAAATAAGCATATGCGTTAAAATGATAATAAATTTACAATATAATAACGAACAAGACATTGCTGGTAGAAAAGAAGGGTTCTAATCAGCTATTCACTTGATAGAAATGTAACTATACAATTTATATTAAAACACAAATTGTACTTAAATACAAGGTAAGCCGATATTTTGATTAAATTACGCATATGTACAAAATTAAAATATAATATAAAATGATACAGTTATAAATAATGACAATATAATATACGTACCTATAATAAAACGAAACCATAAGACTAATCTTAGCTTAAAGTAGGATCGTGTTTGTTTTTTTAACTTCAACATTAACATTAAGTTTTATGATATATTTATCATATCATCGTGTATTTACCATTTAAATTTTAATGCACTCATTATATGATATACCATGTACGTGATATCGTTAAAAATGATAATATTAACTCATGAAAATAACATTTTATTTTTAATACGTGTTACTCAATATAAACAACAATGTTTATGTGGATTAACAAATAAAAAATAATCAGCATTATTTTATCACTTATGCATACATTGCTTTTTTACAAAGTATTAAATTATAAAAAACTTTAAAAAAAAGATGTTGTACAACATTCAGTATCGTACGATATTATTAATTTGTATACACGTTCAAACATAAGGCGTTTACGGGCAAATTATGAAAATAATTTTCCATAAGACTATATAATATCCTTTTATTTTTTGTTATTAATACCGATTCGCCGTGACCAGTTTAATTATATAAACAATTCAATGGTATGAAAACATTAACTTGTGTATAAAAAGGTTAATTAACTATTATAAAACTATAAACCAAAATAATAGTACAATATTATGCTAACACATATTTATTTCCATACTGGATTTAATTATAATAATAGTTCATATTTTAATTGATAGAAAATCAATAAATGTAAATTTTTCTAGCTATTTATAAACACGTGAGTGAGTGTATCGTAAAATCTTTGTGTTTTTAATCCAATATTTAAAATAGGTGCATCATTATTTTGTGTTTTAACGGTTTTTAAACATCACAAAATAATCTATAAAAATAATACACCCAAGTAAAATTTACTACAATCAACAATTTACAGCAATGATTTGAACTTTTACATTTGATTCACGAGAACTACTAAAAATGATTAATGAAAAATTTCAGATCGATAACGTTTTAAGTGTAATGCCATTGTTTTGATGCGATAACGGATGACGAATGAGAGGTGCTTTCTATAACATTGTTATTAAATACCGTAGTCCATAAGTAACAGTTATAAAACTGATTAGCGATTAACGACTAATAACGCGTATTGTCGTGTATTTTCTAGGAATATAGGCACACGTTGGAAGACATTCATTTTATCATGATCTAACTATCATATAGCTAATTTCTTAGTAAGCAACTTGTCAAACGAGTTAAGACTTGTTTATGATTGCAACAAGTACAAAGATGTTAGATTGAACATTTTCGAAACTTCACAATTGAGATACCTCCTGTGACCTGGCAAAATATGTAAGACAAGCTTGTTAAATTATTATACATCCTAAAAAATGATATTACAAATAAGAACACTAGCAATTTTTCAACGAAAAAATTTTAATTTTGACTCAAACTGCTCTTTATTAATAATACAAATTAAGATATGAACGTTAATGAAATTTCAGTAAAACAACTATTTAAAATTTATGTATTTAATAACATGTTCAATATTGAATAACTTATGAAATTCATATCATTGATAAATTGATTTAACGTTGGCAGAAAATAGAATTTTTTACTTATCCACTCGAAAATATAAATTAATTTTTAACAAATCCGTAAGGTCAGCAATATATTACTTTAAAATTTGTATTAACATTTTTTATGTTGTACCGGCCAAGGAATTAGTGCGTATCTTAAGTATCAACACCAGATATATTCAACAAATTTATAATATTAATTAGTATAATACAATAGGTTAGACTATATTGTATGCATAACAACTATCTACCATATAAATGAATATTCACAAACAATTCAAATTATACAACACTATAGCATAATCGATGATTTTTATTAACGTGGCTATAATGATTATTCAGTTTATTTTGGCAAGACAAGGAAAAAAAATAATATAAAAATAAATTAGAAAAGTAGTATAATTAATATTCAAGTATTGTACATTTTCTCGGGTCATCTTTCTTGGGTAACCACAAAAACAATTAAAATTTGAATACTAATTTAAACATTTTAAGGATATTTCATAAACTCAAATAATTAAATTAAATAAATATATATTAATGTCATAAAAACATTGTACATAAACTATAATATAAATATAATAAATTTATTAATTTAATGCATTTTAATTAAACATTATAAAATTGAAGTCACTTCAATCTTATAAATACCAAAAACCCAAATTCAAGACCATAATAATTATTCCGTTACTTTAAAATAATGTTAAAAATGTAATATTTTAATAGTAAGGAAAGATTAAAAAAAATTAATTTAATAAATAATATAAAACTATTAATAATATGATTTTAACTAATATATTGAAGAAATTCAAATTTGGAATATAATTTAAAATTTACCCTTTTTAATAATATTATGATTTATTTGGTCGTTATTATTATTCAAAAATTCATTTATATTCAAAATAGAAAGCAAATTATAAATTTTGTTTAGTTTTCAAAATTAATTTATTATTATGACCGAACTAGTATAATATATACCTATAATTATAATATAGTTTCCTTCTTCTATTTAGGTAGATGGTTTTAATTTTCTTAACTTAAATTATAAAAACAATAAATACAACGCAAAATTATATTTAAACTTAAATCGATTTAAACGAAAATTAAAAACCACCAAATTACAGTTATTTATTAATTGTATTATTAAAGATGATTATCAATCAAATATTAATAGTAGCTCAATTTTTTTCTGCAATTCGAATAAGTAAACAAATGAAAAGACATGTCCTTATAACCTGACCTTATAAAAATTCAGAATTAATACAGAAAAAAAAATATATCCACCGGAAATCAATGTCATGAAATTAATTGTCAAACAAAAAAAAAATGTGTTAGTTTAGTCAAAAATGTGTTTAAACGTCTAATTAAAAAAAAAAAAAAAAAAAAAAAATTAAAAAACAAAGAAAGAAAGAAAGAAAGAAAGGAAAAGAAGCGAACTGGTAGACGTGGTAGGGGTAGCCAGCAGCAGTTAATATCATTATTTTCTAGAATCGGTCACTTTTAGACCGATTAATCAAAAGGAGGGGGCGAGACGACCGATATGAAGGTCAGTAGGACAACGTCGTCTTGTAGACCTGGTGAAACGTATACACGGCGACTGACTACCATAATACTACTACCAAACTATACTACAACTACTACACTATTCGTATTTTACTATACTCACACAAAACGTAAACCGCTCACTACTACTACAACTATACTACTACCACCGTACACACTGATAAAATAATAAAATAGACTATACACAATATAACCGCGGCATGTTGACTATCAGTTGACTGCACAGGACAGGACTCCCTTCGTCTCGTGGTACAATATTTGTATTTATGTATAGAATTATTTTTGTGTGACGTCGCACAATACCAATAAACCCGATTTCCAACGCGAAACACGACTCACAACCTAGACCCGATTGAATGGTCGATACAGATGGAATTATCTATCGCGGTTTTCGGTTCCTTGTACGGATTTTTTTCGCCATTTTACACATTCAAATACACCGCTGAGCTCGGTTAAGCCTTCAATTATCATCGAAAGAAGGTTAAACATGGGCATATATATATATACACGTGCGACGAGTACATTGTCGTGGTAAAGTAAAAATAAAAATTGTCCTTGATGGAACATAATGATATTGTGCTATTCGGTGTCCGAGAACAGTATACAAAGATAAAACGAAACTGCTCCGGCGCGGAGGCAGAAACAAACGCATATCGGACGCACATTATAATATATACAATTATGTTGTACGTTTATAGTACCTACAAAGTGTACCACACGCATAAAACGTGTATGTGTATATACATCGTAATTGCGCACACTCACCTACGACGTCCTAACCTACGAAACGCGACGTCATTAAAACGAAATTTAAAGATAATATAATATTTTTAAAATCCCAAAAACAATTATTAACGGCCGGCGAAGACGAGAAAGGCAGAAGAAATGTGCCTCGAATGTACTTAGAAATGTGCAGCTCATTGTATGTACAATGTACATGTTGTACTATAATATTTGGGATTAATATATTATATATTTTACACATACATAATATATAAACACATAAAATTATATGTGAATGGTTATTTTTCTTTTCTTATAGTAATAACTCGGCGCGTGTTGCGGGGGTACACACGCACACACACACGCGGATGTGAAAGCCGTCTACTTTCTAAATCGTAACAGCGGCGCACACGAGTACGGATCATCTTTTAAACGACGACGACAACGACGACTACGACGAAACGCACACAAAGAAAACCGGCCATCAACCGTCTTGTCGTCCCACACGAATAGAATATAATATAGTATAATATAAGCGCAACGCTAGCACAACAACGTACGAGCGGCAATCGATGAGAGAATAAAATTATTATTGTTAGTTATTACTTATTACTATTATGTATGAACGGTATGGAGGCAGTGGACGGTCTAGCCGGTCATCGTCTCCTCTATAACCGCCGAACGTGCTAAAACACATATTTTATTCACTCCAAACTAACTCATCTGTTTGTCTACACGTAATAATATATTCAAATTGTAACGATTTACCCGGAAAGGGAGACTTTAGGGTCGACATTTTGTAAAAAATTAAAATTTGCATATAATATGCACATGTGTTGTATACAAAAATCATGATATATTTTCAATAAATTAAAATTATTTTAAACGTTTACATACACCAAATACCATTTTTCCAGGAAAAGGCTAATAATACCTACTACCTACATTAGGGTGGTCCAATTCATATAGGTTAAAAAAAAAAATGTTTTTTGCTTGCTCTCCACAAACACTTTTTTGTTCCTTTACCAAAAAGAAATATGTATACCAAAAACTAGCCCATTTTAAGTATATTTAGAGGTCGCTAGTATATGTAAGTAAAATAAAATTTGTGAAATTTATCAATAATAATTGTTGTTTTCAACATTACCGTCGATAATGAATTGTCATTACAATAACATACTGTGATTTTAACAGAAATATATTGTATTTTACTTATCTGCCTTATCTTATCGGCATTATTAGCTGTCGTATAAATAGTGAACTTGTGTGACACGCGTTTATATCTATAGGCCCGTTTCACATGGACGCGTATCATACGCGCGATGTATCGTACGCGCGCGTTTTCTGTTACATTAGTTAAATGTATAGATTTCATTTTATTTTGAACTGCTGTTGACTCAACGTCGCTCATCAAAATTAAGTGAGTATATTAGTAGTGCCTATGTCCAATACGCTACATATTATGATTTATTTATTTATTTTTCTAGAGTACATACGAATAGTGTAAAAATTATTAATATTTTATATATCATATTATGTAGAAAATTATATTTAAATTATAAATACGGGAGGCGATTTACGTTGACGGTAAAATTATCGACATCTTAAAAAGTACGAATTAAAGTCGACAAATTAATTATTGATAATTATAGTTAAAATAACATAGGATATAAATTACAAATACATAATATAGGGTACAGAATTAAAATATCGAAAAATTTATATCTAAAGCGTATAAATCATTTTTTTTTTTTTTTTAATAAAATTAATTGTTATAATCACCTATAATTATTATCTATTGATATACGTGATGATAACTATTATAATACTGTGAATTATTATTATATTATTTTGAAATTATCAATGATAATATTAATTTATATTTGTTAGCATCTTAATTTGTCAACATTCTGACCTGTCAACATATTACGTACTTGACGATGTTTCTATTTACGTGTTATATTAATATTTAAATTTTAACTTGTCGATATTTTTATTGTCGACGTTTCATACCAAACCCATACATAAAACATAATACTTTAGTAGGTTTAAAACAATGCGAGTATTGCGAGTATATTATTAGGTTTTTTTTAGACAAAATATAATGACTTCCACTAGTACATTAAAAACTACAAGAACGTCAGCTACAGTGTGGTTAATTGGAAAATCAACAGAAACATTATCATACTCAAGACTTCCGTCAAAAGGGGATGTGTTAAAACAGTTTCACTTTCACCATATAGAAAAATTTCCCATTGCTTCAAAATCCAATGTGATGAAGATGAACAATGAACAATGAACATTAGATTAAAACCCTCTAATTACAAATTAAAAATAATATATTTCAATTTGTTTTAGTTTATTTAATAAATTAATAAAAATAACGGTTTTTTTCTTAATATTTAACTTATTCCTAAAAGTGATAAATGCTAGCGACCCCTAAATATTGTTGAATTGGGCTAGAATTTTGTAGAATGGTTAACAAGGTGGTTTGTAACAAAAAAAACCATGTGGAGAACCTTAATTTCAAAAGTAAAAAAATTGGACCACCCTAACCTACATGCAAAGTGTATAAATCCCATCAATCGATTCGGAGCCAAGTCGTGGCACAAATACTTTTTTCAGTATTGAAATTTACATATATATAATAGAAAGAGAGATTAAATATTATACACATTAACGTTCTTTCTCCAGCCAAGTCCGATAGTGCGGACTTCTCGCGCGATTAACGATTAAATCAATTACGGCCGCGTTACGGACAGGTCGTTGTTGTGTGCAATGTCCGCCATATAACCTGGATGAATTAGGTTAGATCTCCGAGGTTTTTATCGATTATAATTATTTTCAAAAACGAAACGTTGACACACAAGAACATTTTCCTTTTTGTATTATAATATATACTTACATGATACATATATGGAAACAACGACGGTAATAAAATCAATAATATCATAAAATATGAAAAAAAAGAAACCTTTATAGTACCAAACACATTACCGATCTATATAATAATATGTAACGGACACAGCGGCCGACCCGATAATATATATATATATATACACACACAATAATGAAACCATCATCGAAGAGATCGAACGAGAGAGGCTGTTGCGGCGTTGGTTTCCACGGTCCGGCGGCGAATTGGGGCGCACAGTCTACTTGGCCCAGTTCATCTGATCGTACAATACCGGCAGTGATGAACAATACACGTTTTGACTCCAGAGGTTTTCTGGTTTGTCTAGTTACATCCCGAATTGGTCGTGACACCGACGGTTTTTCATTTTTTTCTCTCTCTCTCGCTCGACTCCAAGTATCTGTGTCTATGACATATATTATATGTACGTACGAGTGAAATGTACGTATTATATATATTTATTTATTTTTGTTCATGGACGAATTTTTGCTGATTGGAGACGATGCCATTGTCGGCGGTGGCACAACGCGTTGTCACGTAAATATATTAAATAGGATACTATGATGGTTATCTAAAATATATAATGTATTATAATATCTTATACCGCCACCATAGATTTTTTCGTGCATTACGTAGAATCATAAGTTACACACTTGATTGAAACTTATCGGATGTCATAAGAATAGTACAACGTACAATGTAATCCTTAGAAATCGTTTATTAAATTTGGTAGGTGACGAAATAACACGACAAGACATCACGACTAACTCCACACAGTGTACATACCTACGTCAAATTATGTACAATTCATATTGAAGAATATAGATATTATACATATATATATTCATAAGATATACATTATATATGAGGGTTTATAATCTGTGATAATTACTAGTGGTTAATCTATTTAAATAGACATATAATTAAAATCTGTTTACATTAAGCTATAGAGAATAGTAAATACATGTTATAAAAGAATATACTGCAAGATCACATCATACTAAAATTAAAATTTTAGATTTTGGCACACGCAGCAGCAGAATAGAGCCAACATTTAGGTACGTAAGATAAAAATTTACAAAACTATTTATTGATAAAAATTAAAAAGCTATTTTACTCTTATTTAACATTTATATACTTATATTATGTGCTAAGTGCATATCACGATTAACATTACGGTTGAATTTAAAATATTCATATAGCTTTATATTGTAATTTGTTATAAGTTTACTGCAGTAGGAAATGTTTGCCAAGATCAAAAGCTGAATATGATAAACAAAATGTAGTACTGAGACTTGGCACTATAATACCTACTCGTGAGTCGTGATACCGCAAATAACATTTGCATTTTAACTTACAATACATTTCTAAAATGGTCATACAAATAGTCAATAGAATACACTCATTTAATAAAAATACAGTCCAGGTTTTCTTTTGCAAAGTCTGAATAGGTAGAGATTGAACTTTTTTGAAATGCTTTTAAAAAGTTACCTAAATGCGAAACCCTGTTGAGTTTGAATTGGTACACATATACGAACAAATAACAATAAATAATAATATACAATTCACGAATAGAAAACAAACGATTCGATGACAAATATATAGACTACAATATAGGCAATTGTTAGACCACTATGAATTTAAATTTCATATGAATACTTTTATAACAAATTCAAACGATTTTAAAAACTTGAAATGAATCAAAAATTATTACAATGAAACACGTGCATGCGAGCATACTTACAATGCGCAGACGAATATAAGAATAATAATAATATTAAAATGTCGAAATGACCGTATACTGAATATCATCAATAGAATCGAATACAAATAGTGAAAATCATCATGGGACCTACTTATTGGGAAACAAAAAAATAGTGAATTTATTATTTCTCTATACGTCATTATATATACAATCAAATAACACTTAAAAAAATAATATGTTCACCGTGAAGAACTCGGGACATCCTGGTTTGATTTCGGCTTCAAACGAAGAAGATAGTAGTAATGAAAAAAAATAACAAGTTTTTTGTAGTGGGTGTATAGAAAAAAAGTAAATATTAGGTTTTCTAAAAAATAAATGTGCAAATCGACTGCAACAGGAACTGTAATATGGTCTGAGTGCAAAATCGTGATAAATAAAAAAAAGTTAAAATATTTTATAGCTGCGATAAACATTGAAGACACGTTTTCGGACAAAACCGAAGGGAAATATTGCACAGCACTATCAGTTATAGTAACCATTTACCTCCAGTGACCGCGTTTTCCTTTATATAATTAACGTTATTATCGCGGCGATACCGCCAGTTGCCGCCAACAATACTATTAATGTTGAGGCACCACTACTACTATGTAGAACTAAAAAATTCACGTTACAAGAGAAGACCGGCAACGGCGGCGCTCTGATCACTGCCGGACTACATTCGATCGCAAAGCCGCAAACACGTACGGGTTCACTATGTCTTTATTATTTTTACGAGAATATATTATTATACCCCCGTCATCTACATCTTGCAACATTTTATGTGTGTGTTCAGTGGAGGTCAAATGATTATGTCATAGGAGAGACAAATGAGGCTGATTTATATTTACATTATTTTTAATAAACATATTAATAAATGATAATATTAGAATTATAAATAATTGAAAAAAAGATCATGGGAATTATAATTCCTCACTACCTCCGCCGTTTTATTTAAAATTTATTATTTGGCATATTTCGGCTGCATGCACAATTTTTACTCAAAAAAGTGCTTTCAATGTGGAAATATTAAAAAAAAAAAAAAACATATCTATAGCTACAGGCTGCAGTTTATCTGAGTTTGTATATAAACTGGTAATTTCGTGACTATCAATTAATGCGTTCGTGAAAGGTAACTTTTCAGCAATGAGATGAACGTATTCAAATGAGAAATTTGAAAAATAGTATAATATACACATTAATTATCAATATGATTTCAGCTCTAAGTATTGGACAAATTGATAAAAAAAAATAGAGCTTTAATCACCGAATTATAGCTAGATGTATTTTTTTTTACATATAGAGCAGCGCTTATATCATGCAATATAGTATATTATAATATTACACTATTTTTACTATCTCCTGTTTTTTTATTTTGTATTCGACGGAGAGCAGACCCCGGATATAATAACATAATTCAAACGGTCGAACTTGGCCAACCAAACCGTCGAGATCCGTATATATAATTATTAATTAACTGTTGTCCGTACTAATGCAATTCCATTAAACTTTTCGATTTTTTCAGCATACATAATTTGTTATGGAAATGAAAAAGTGTTCAATAAAAATATGCAACACGTAAAAGAATAATATAAGTATATATAACTTCATTATTTTGATTACAAATAATATCTGGACCCACAAAATCAATGCCGAGGATTTGTTTACACGACGCGGGAAAGCCGGCAAACCGAAAACCGAAAAAAAAAATAAGACCAAAAAATACGCCATAGATATTATTATACTGTCGACGATGTTAGGACACACGCGGTCGACATCACATCATTACAGCGCGCGACACCGCGCAACGGTCCGGCGGTTTCATCATCGAGCTGCTGCGGCGGCGGCGAACAACAGTCGGTTGTCGTGCGGTGACATTGGGATCACACAGCCACCGCCGCCGGATTATGTACAGCCGCGCCGAGCGGTAGTTTAGGTGTATCCGGGGCACGATAATTATAATTATTATTATTATTATTATTATTACTATAGAACAACAACTGCTATTATTATTATTATTATTATTATTGTTATTATCATTATTCGGTCGTTCGACAAAACAGTGCACCGGCACTGCGCGAAGAGCGTGTAAAACACGACGCTCACTTTGATATGCTTAGATATTATTATTATTATTATAACTATTAATTTATTATCTATACATAAAATATATTATGTTATATTATTTAATGCAATACCGGTACGAGGGCTCTATTATTTAGTGTACAATGCCAAACATAGGAAATACGGTTTGCATATATATTTTCGCTGTAATCCGACGAAAAAACGTCGTACGCCGGCCGCGGACGGGAATTAACGGATGTTGAAATGAAATTTCACAATATCATCGCCGCCATATTATAACAATAATTTTATCGTTATTGTCGTTTTACAACACTACAGGCCATAGCCATATCCTCCGTCGATGATATTATTATAATTAACTTCGTCCAGGAAAAATTAACAATAATAATTATGAAATACGTTTATATAAGTTTATTTTGGCTTTGATGTACCTCTGCGGTTCACGGACATGTGGATGGTGTCAGTGTGTCACCTCGCATCTGTCCGAGGTAGCGAGGTGATGGGCAATCTGACTTCGGTCAAATGGATACAACACTTGGTGCATTTACCAGGTTAAGTTTAATAACTTTGTGACTTCATCAGCTAATAGATTAAAGTGTACTATTCAGTCTACGAAAATGAACAATAATAAAATACGGCACTTACTATCATGTTGTTACTTGTTAGTACAGACGTACATATAGTAATAAGTAGTATAGTTTAATAATAAAATATAAGTATAAAAATATTTTATTTTTTCTTAAGTTTGTTCAGCGCCACCAATTAAAAGTGGTTTTAAAGTTTAAACCACTCATACTATCTGAATTGGATAGACTTAATATATTTTCTATCACGGTTCAAACTACTCTCTAAACTTTCCTAAAATCTTTAAGAACAATCTCTGAAACTTAGTCCAAATCAATCGAATAATTGTTGAGTTTATAAGCTATAAATATTAGAATATTACTTTTTATTGTTAATTTGAATATAAATAATAAATTATATATTATTAATTTCGTTGAAAAAATCCCATAAAAATACATGGCGGGTCGAAAAAATGTTTTTGTTTTTAATTGTATTTCTATAACCTATGGCAACACTGAATCTTATATAAACAATAAATTGTTCAATTTTTGTGCATAAGCCAAAACGAAATTCATGTGTAAGCAGTGCGGGTAATCTATTGAACTATAGTAGTTGAAAAAAAAGCTTAGACATCCTCAAATTTTCAAGAAATCTTTTGACATAGCTCTTATTAAAATTTGTCCAGTCATTTCTGAGATTATATAGTCATTATTGAAAAAACTCATTCCACATTAATTATACATAGATAAATATTTATGTATATTTGTACTATTTACGTAGCGTACGTTTCCAGAACAACGACTCACGTCACGCGCAGTATTCGGAATACTATTGGTGTCACAGATTCACAAAACTCACTCTGGTGGTATAAATCAGAACTACTAAGATTGGGATACATTTTTCCAAAAATATCAATTTAATAGGTAAAATCATATACAAACGCACATAACTTTTTAGTTAGCCATTCCGTGCAATTTCTTGTTTCATTTCCGTGTACAGTGGAAAATTGTACTTAGAATACTATACTATCATACTTTGATAAAATTATAACATTAATCGTGTATAGTTTTAATTTTTACCGCCAATATATTATTAGATATGTTATGTATAAGATA
Source organism: Melanaphis sacchari (assembly GCF_002803265.2). NCBI lineage: Eukaryota > Metazoa > Arthropoda > Insecta > Hemiptera > Aphididae > Melanaphis > Melanaphis sacchari. The sequence continues at coordinate 5,555,206 of NW_020271560.1, read as the reverse complement.
TTATATAAATAATTATTAGTACCTAGGTATATTGCGAATTTGTTGAAGTTAATTAATTACTTGTTAGTATACAGTACACATAATGTTACATAATTATTATTTAATACCTAGTTAATTATTTGATTATTTTTTATTATTTATGTTGTGTCGTTTTAAAATGTCTAAACGAAAGAGTAACACTTACTGTTCAGTATATGGTTGTAAAACATTTTATTCGAGTGAAGGTAACATTAGTTTTCATACGTTTCCTAAGGAAAATCAGTCCAAAGTTAAATGGATAAATAAAAATGGAATTGAAGAAATGATCGATCGGCGTAAAGCATGGGTTATGAGACTGCGAATGGATACAAAAAATATGACAAAAACACAGTTAAAAGTCTGTTCTAAACATTTTAACAAAGAGGATTTTATATTACCAGGTAAACAAGAATTAAAATTCATTGTAGTTGCAAAATGTCTGTATATAACGTTTTATCTGTATTTCAGACTATAAATTAAAAAATGCCTCTTTAAAAAAAACAGCAGTGCCATCACAAAATTTGCCAACATCATCAATTAAACTTCAGTCCCCCAAAAAAAGAGAACGTTCATTAGTATTGACTAGAAATAATATACCTGAAAACATTGTAAGTAGTAAAAAGTTTGTACGTTTTTTGTAGGTACCAATATATACCAATATCTGTATAAGGTTATTTATTTAAAATTACATTATTTTATTAAAATTCAAAGTGATACTAGACCACTGTGAGATGTAACACTTATATATATATATTTTTTTGTGTAAAGGTTATTCAGAAAACAGACTCAAAAGTTTCTCATTCATGTAGACATTGGTCTGATGAAATGATGAACATAGATAATTTTGAATCTGATAATAATACAATGCAAACAGAGGAAACAAGACATACCAGTTCAGATAGTGCTGATCTAACTATGACATTACAAATGGTTGATGCTGGTGTTCAAGTCACCACTGGAGATATTTTTATTCCTTTTATTTCATTGGTGAACACACCTCAAAAGTTAAATACAATGACTGGAATCCCCTCTTTTGAGATACTAGATAAAATAGTAGAGTTGTTTATAAAATATTATCCATACACAAAATGTTATCGTTTGAGTGTAAAAGAACGAATTTTATTAGTTTTTATTAAGTTTAAACAAGAATTGTCATTTATTGTTCTGAGCATTCTTTTTAAATCTGTAACAGCAGAAACTTGTAGAGCATTATATAATTCTACTATCCCTCTGTTAGCACATATTTTTAAAGCTCTAATTTACTGGCCTACAAAACAAGAAATATTGGCTAATATGCCTGTGTGTTTCAACAATTTTTTAGATACAACAGTTGTTTTAGACTGTACAGAGATTTCTGTGCAAGTACCAAAATGTTTAGCTTGTCGTATAAGATTGTATAGCAATTATAAATCTACATTTACATTGAAATTTATGATTGGCATAACTCCTGGAGGATTAATATCTTTTGTAAGTGAACCATATGGTGGCAGAAGTTCAGATAAAGTTATATTTGAACAGAGTGGTTTAATTAACAAAATGTCATATCCTGATGCCATAATGGTCGATAAGGGATTTTTAATAGATGGCATATGTAATATTAATAATATAAAACTTATAAGACCCCCATTTTTAAAAAACAAACATCAATTTTCCAAAGAAGAGGCATTGTTAACAAAAGATATAGCTAGAGCAAGAGTCCATATTGAAAGAATTAACCAAAGAATAAAAGCATTCAAAATTTTTCATAATAAATTCCCATGGACTCATGCTCACTTAGTTTCAGACATTATGACCATAGTATCTGGAATATGTAACCTTTGTGTACCTATTTTTGCAAATGATAAGTTTATTAGTTGAATTTTAAAATATGTAAAAGTATATTTACTGAATTAAAAACCCAACCACAAAAATATAGGTAAAAGCAAATATTTTACAATAAAATTTTAAAATCTTTAAAATTGTTTAATTAAATCAGTGTATATGTTCTTATTTGTTTTTCTTCTTTATTTTTACATTTTATAATACAATACATTCTTATACTTGTAACTATGATCTAAAATAATAAAAATTCATTTTTATTTTTTAAACTTACAAATGACATGTAACATTTTTGAAAAGTACACATATTTCAATTTTTCAAGTAAAACTGTAGCATAATTTTCATCCAACGGTACTTCTATTATAGCATAATTATGATCAAAACTGCTATAAATTACAAAATCACATTTATTGATATTTAGCATAACCATTCCAAGCTGTACCTGATTATAGTATGCATGTTTAGTTTTTAAATAATATGCACCATCAGTAGTTTGTTTAATGTATGTAAGATTAGACATAAGTTCATTTATATTATGTGTTTTACCTTTATATGGGCATTTTATTTCAATTAACTTACTAGGATAATTACAGTCATCAACAAGTACTCCATCAGGAGAGTATCCTAACCATTTTTCTGTTGCACTTGTAATAAACCCACTTTTATAAACTTTTGAACTACTATTTTTTGAATATAAATCTCTCGCTACATTTTCAAATTCAATTCCATGATTAGTGAACTTTGATGAAAAATTTTTTGGCCAAAAGTAATTACTAATTTTGGACTCCCACTGATCATCAGATTTTGGTTTTTGACTGTAAGTGAAAATAGAATAACATCTGCTGCCTGTAATTTTAAATTGCCTTGTACTTGACCAATATAGTTGATTTGTTAAGGATTTTTCTCTGATATACTCTACGTCTGCTGACATTTCTGAATATGTTTTCTCACAACACTTTTTTAATGGTAATGTTATACTAGAAAGATTTTTTAAAAGTAAATTTTCTTCTTTTAGAAAAAAATAGGAAGTATCATTGACAACTGTTTCAGTATTAACTTCTATCAATCTTCGTCCTTCTTTATGCAGGGTCAGAGCTGACTTTGGTGTTACAGATGTAAAACATGATCTATAATAAATGCAATAATTAGGTATGTTAACATCTACCTAATATTTCAGAGAAAAATATATACATATATTATATGTTCTGGCCCCACCTTATATTTTCTTCGTCAATAGGTACTAAGTTTCTTTCAACATTCTTAAAGCAACAAAACTCTTTTATTGGAATTGGCTTATAACTTGCAAGAGATGGCTCTTTAAGTTTAGTCCATTGACATGTAATGTCTGTTTTAGATAAACTTTCAATTTCATTTATAGTAGTTCTTCAATAATCATATTATACAATACAATAAAATTTTATTTATAGAACATTTAATATAATATTTAACTACAAGTTTATAAAATAAGAAACAAGTAATAATATGATAAATACTATAATTTTATTGTGATCATATAAACCAAAAAAAAATAAAAAAATTTTAGGTATGTTAAATACCTACATAGCCCATAGGAATGTAACTTTATAAGTTTTTAGTGTATAAAAATAAGTAATAATAAATAGTATTCCTCATACTATAAGTTTGTTATGGACTACAAAATACAAACTATAGGTAAGTAATCTAAATTACTTTTGTAGGTACCTACCTATTCAGATGTAGTAATACTGCAACAATATGCTTACAACTTTCAGATGCTCCAGCTTTACAAGTACAAACAAACTGTATAATATGTAGCTTATTATTCTCATAATGTAACTTTCCAGTTATTTCATGAGGCATATCTCGAATATGTGAGGATTGTATTATTAAACTCTTAATTGAAATTATACCATCATCCTGAGGATTTAAATTTTAAGAAATTATATTATAACTAAGGAGTTAAAAAGTAAATCTACTTTGAATAAAATGTTTTGTAGAATAATTCACTAAAACTTTGAAACTTTAAAATGTCATATATTTTTGACCTATTGTTGTATATATTTTACTTTAAATTATTCATTTTTCTATTCTACCTTTTCAATTTTTCCACACAGAATAACATGTTTGGCAAGCAATACTTGTTCGCCTTCTACAAAGTTTCTAGTATCTGGAGTGCAATGAGCATATTTAAAAACATCAGAAAGACTCAAGACACTCATTACTTGTAATTTTTATAAAACAATTAATTATACATAAACAAATAATTAAATTTATAAATAAGCAGACAATTTTCAGAATAATAATAGTTATGTTCCTAAATCCTAACATTAAACATTGATTTATGTTTTAAATTAGGTATTATCATTGCTATATTATTATCAAAATAAATATCAATGAATGAGTACAATAATATATGATGTATAATTATTAATAACAATATAGATAATAAGTATAATTATTATTAAATAAAAACATTTTATTTTATTTTAATCCTACATGATCATGGTCTTCACTCTTCTGTATAACATTATCCCAAAAAGAGCGACCATATTTAAAACTACATCAGCGCTCTCTGTTATCAATCTGCGATGCCAATAAACGCACATAATATGTATTGTTATCACTAATCTCATAAACATGTACGCATAATATATGTGTCATTACGAATAAAAATATAATAGTTTTATAATAAAAACTCACTCCAAGCGCGTATACACGAGTATAATAACTTATAAAGTATATACATATTGAAACTTCAACGCGCGCGCATGCGCCGTAGCCGTCTCATGCAGTATTATAATTTATAATATTGTTAAACATGAATACATGAAGATATACGCGGCGTGAAGCAGCTCCGATTTAAACAATAGGTATAGTACCGCCGGCTGCGTTGTCCTTGAACGGCCAGAGGTTGGATTAAAGACAAATCTGGTTGACGACGTACTAAAAAAATTTATGAAAACAACGCAACGAAAAATCACATATAAATTCACATACATATGAAGTGGCGGCGGCGGTATATATCACGGATTCGCAGCATAGACCACGCGGGAGGAGAGGACAACGGCCGAAAAAAAGAGCTTTTGTTTGTTTGACACCGTAGTAGGCTGCTACACAGCTGGCCGCCGGCAATATATACGTGATCGACCTTCATGCCAATTTCGTTTTTAATTTTAATTTTTTTTACACTCGTTTTGTTGTAATATTATTTTTTTACACGAGCCGCACGCACGCAACTTCACTACATATTTGGCAAATGATGACTATGACAAAAAATAAACAAATAAAAGTTAAAATACTCAACGGCAAGCCTCGTATTGTTTTCAAGGATTTTTACGATAAAAATAGGTACAATACCTCAATTTTATAATTCAAGTCAACAGAGTAATACGATATTATCACTAACTTGATTTATATAGATATGTGTTATAATATATAACTATTTTATACGAATATCGATTTAATATAGGTACATATATAAGTGTATATATAATATATGTTATGTATAACCCTCAATAAGAGAGGTCTAATAATCGATGTGGGTTTTTATAAAATCTAGGAAATATAATATGCGTAAACAATAAATAATAAATACGCAAATTTGCTTAGAAAACACAAACGTTTATTATTTGTACTATTACTCACATACTGATAGGTACAATATAGATAAAACGTACGGATGTATGATTTTCAATAGAATTTTAACCATGCGGCTGCTTACGTTATATCACCAAAAACCTTCGATAGAACTATATCAGATTTCTCCAGAAAATGCTGAATGAAAAAAATTATAACCTAGCAACGTATATACATATTGTATCCCATTTCAACGTGTGACGATATTATAACAAAAACAACAAACACAATGCACATTTATTATATTCAAGAGTCTAGACAAGTACCGAATGCGTGTACTATTACATAACTTAATGCATTTAATTGTGAACATTAAATGAATCCACGACACATAAAGGAAAACCGTCTTGAAAGCAAAATATTTCATTCATATACGTGTTTTATACTTATCGGGGGGTGCTGTATTGCTGTGGCATTCTGGGTTCGTGTAGATGTGCAATGTGTGCGTAAACCACAGTAACCTATGTACGTATATTGTTATAATTACTTCAACCGGAATGTATAATAATATCAAATTATAAACCCCACTGGGACTATAACTGGCCCTAAGCATAGGTTTAATGTACTGGAAAGTAAACCGGTTTCTACCCCGAATATTTATTATATACGAACCCCCTCGGTAACAAAAGCGCCAGACGTTCGATCGACTGGGAACACCTTTTGTCTCGTATAACACTTTTCTGCGTCTCCCGAAAGTAGGTTTACAGCCTTACAGGTGTGTATTTTTTTTCAAAACAAAAAAAAACTAAATTCTGGTAGACCACCTGTTGTCTGACTATCGCAATATCATCATCGTTATCAACATAATCGTCAATCACCCTCCCACCCATAAGTCATATTATAATTATTATTATTATAAAATATATACTATAAATTAATATACATTGTATTTAAATATTGTATTGCAATTAACAGGAATCGTTTACCAAGCATTTTTGTACGTGTACATAATATTATGTCATATATAGAAATATTAATTACTAATCAATATTGCTTCATAGTAATAACATATTATAATATTATAGTCAATAAAAACTCTACTTGTACGTACATTACATTATCACTGAACAAAAAAAACACACACATAGGTTACAGGTATCAACACATTGATATATTTACGTTGCCCATGCCAATGCGTTACGATGATTAAATTTAAAATTTAAATGTAGTTTATCAGCTGCCACATTGTTAGCAGTAATTTTAACGATTTAAAAACGACAACGTGTGGGTGAAAGCATCACAATCACACATACAAGTGCGCGCGCGATCGGGCATATACCGTAACGGCGAATAGCCCACGATATATACAATGGCAACAGCAATGGAAATTATGTATATATAAGTATATAAAATATATATACGTTTGCATGTCAAATACGATATACATATTGATTATCTAACGAGCAGACTATTCGGTGACGAGTGAACTAGGCAAGGCACGGTAGCCAAAACGGTGGGAAGGCAAATAGATATTATATATATATATATATATATACATCATACATTTGCCAAAAAGGTATTTTATAAAATAATTGTTATCGTGTATTTAGTAAAGAAATTTAAATTAAATGAATAACATAAAAAATTAAGTTATAATCGAGAATTGAGAAATTATGATTTGATGGTAAACTATGCCAACAAATCTTTTATGAATTATTTGGGACCAACCTTCTTCAATTCTATGCTTTTTGAATTTAAAAAGAAAATATATACTTGGAAGGGAAATTATTACTATTAAATGCTTAGTATATAAAAAATTATTTTTATAGTTAGAGAATGATGTGCGCTTTTATTATTCATTAAAATTAAATTTTGTTGTATTACTTATAACTATAACCCTGTTACATTTATTCATCGTTAATATTATTCTTTATGAAATTTTACTTTTTAAGAATATTTTTTCGATTTATTTGATTTGCGATATTTAATATTACTATTTTATTTTATGCTTATATTTCATTAATAATATTATTTAGTATTAGTCATAACTCCCTAGCTACAACACAAGCTGCATAAGCTTACAGGAGGTAGGTTAATCAAATCTTTAACTCATAATAAATATTTAATCTATAATATATGTTTGATTTAAAAAAAAATACATATTATATTGACGTAAAAAACCATATTTTCGTTCTGCGCCTCATGTATTAAACATATTAAGGAGTTTCTCGCGAAACATTTTCATGAAAATCAATTCGTCAACGCAATTCAAATACAAAACGGCATACCCACGCATGACTGTACTTATCACCTACCGAATAACATTAATCAATTATTATCAATAGTAAATACTTTAGATTTATGACAAATTTCCTAACAACGTTTTTAAACGCTTTAATGTATAATTGCTCTTACTGTTGATTACTGATTACAATAATAACATTCGTCAATAATAAACAAGTACATTAAAAACAATATACTTGATATATACGTAAATAGAGTTGCACAGTTTTTAAGAAAACTATACGATATTTATTATATTATAATCAAACAATATTCAAAAATAGCAAATTAAATATTTCAATGAAGAATATTTTTCTTTCGTTTTGCTTTCAACAAATTTATTATTTCTTGATTGAAAATAAATTTTGTTTTTCTACAATTCTGAATTTATTTTTGTATAATAAACAACATTCTCGATGGTTACTATTTTATAAACGATTCTATGATGATCAACGTGACTTATTATGTCATATATATTCTAAGTAGTGAACACGAGGACTTTAATTGCAATGGGAAAAAACTTAAATAGTAAAAAATAAAATCAAGAATAACATCCATGTATAACCTACACAGTTATTTTTTAACATAAAATTAATTAATTTTTACATTTCCATATTCAACTCGAACATGCATGACATGTACAGGTCAATCGATTACATGCGTTACCATTAAGTATAATGATTAATGATAATTCATTACAATGTTTTTAATTTTTATCGACAATCAATAAGAAACATCTATAAGGATATCTTTAAGACAAAATAATTTAAAAAATTTAAAATCCATGTGTTTTATTAAACATATTCGATTTTTTCATATTTCCATCTTTTTATATGGTAAACAACTATAGATTTCAATATAAATTATGACAATTTATCATATAGGTATGATAATATTATGCAGCAATAATCAATACTACAATTAAAATATATAAATTAATAATCACGAGAAAAACTTATCAAAAAAAAAAAATAATAATAATAATAATAATAAATAATAATAATAATAATAATAACAACAGTTAAAATGTTTTGCAAAAATAAAATAAGTAAATGAATATAGGTACTTGATTGTAGCTTAAATTAAAAAAAAATATTTATTTATAATTGGTTAAAATAAGATAATTATACACCTTAAACCCGCCGGATAAGACACAAAGCGATTAAACTATAATAAAACCCAAAGTGAAAATTTACATCAAAAAACACTAAGTAAGACTTCATTTTAAATGAATAACTTAGCATTTATAGGTATAAATAAAAGAAAAAAAATATCAGACTCGTGTTAACAAGCCGACAGCCATATATGACGCCATGGTAAATATAACATATCAAACACACATATGAGACCATGAAAATAAGACCAGGTTAACACAGAAAACATCTATTCAATAATTGAATAGATGTTCTCTTATTTAATATGTTATTCAATAACCTTGTTATATGTTCAAAAATTAATAATTTATACACATAATACATAATGTAAATAAATGATTAGGTATGACGTGTGTGGTTTACTTATCTACAATCTTCAAAAATGTAACATCAAAGAAAACGTTAAACATAAAACTGTATTGATAAACACTAAATTAAGAGTTAGGTCAAATTTTCAGAGTTTCAACACTTTGAAATGCGTTTATAAAGTGTTACCCACATACATGAATGTAACACAAGATATTAATTTTACCATAAAGTCATATAATATTATCGGAACATACAATGTGTTTCAAACACATAATTAATCACTATAATATGTACATCCGATTTGTGTACAGAACAATATTTTCCATACCAATATTTAAAAAAAAAAACACAATATTTAAAAATTGCCGATTAAACAATAAATAAAGTTATATTCTAAATAAATCGAACCATAACCTAGGAACGATTTGACGGCGGGAAATCATAACGTTAACACTAAACCGAATAAATAAAAATGCTTTAATAATAACCATTATTATCCTGTCATCATAATAATATACTGATTATTATAATTTTGAGACCACTAAAACATACGAAAACGTCTCGCGCTTCCGTACGATGTACGAAATAAAAAAATAAATAAAAAAGCAAAACAAAGTAAAAATGACCGTCGACCTAAAAATATTTGAAAATTAAATCGCGTGAAAGAGCAGAGATAAAAATTAAGAAAAAGAAAAAAAATAACACAGTACATAATTATTATACATATTATCCGTACAGACAATCGAACAAGGGAGAAAACGTTAATTGGTTTTCCAAAAATAAAAATAAAAAGTGAGTTTTGCGGAGGAGCAAAAAGTAAAACATTTCTAGAGTGTGCGAAGGAGCCGTGGCAGAGCGCATCGCGTCATCAACGATGGTGGCCGATGGGCATGGTGAAAAACTTGATTTCGATGTCCCGATGACCGTTGTGCGAAGTGACGATCTCGGACGAGACTTCTAAACTGTGAGTCCTCGACCTAGCGACGGGGGCGGCGGTTTCGGTCTTCGCGTACTCGGCAGCGGCCGCGGCGATCTTGAAGTACTGGGACGACGATTGGAGCGGAGGCGAACTCGGTTCGCCGCTCCAGCTCCTCCGGGCCGGTTCCGGTCGGGTGAGCGACGGCGAGAAACACCGGCGTCCCACGTCCCACACGTTACCCACGGGGTCGCAACACGCGCACTGGCACGTGGACACGTCCTCCAAGCTCACGGCTTTAATGTCGGCCGACAGTCGGATCGTGTCGAACGGCACGACGTCCCCCATGCCGAGTTCCGAAACTGGCGGCGGTGGCGAAGACGACGGATGACGACGACACCGAGACGGTGGCGACAGCATCTGCCTCCGTCATTCGGGGCTGCGGAGGCGGCTGCAGTATGACGGAGCAGTTGGACGCAGGTACGGGTTTCCGTTCTTTCTTCCGTTTCGGGTGTTTATGATGCAGGGCGAA
>NW_020271560.1:5509890-5540121 GCF_002803265.2 Melanaphis sacchari | reverse complement strand
GCCATTGTACTTCGTTCAGTTACGTATTGCTCTGTTCTCGGACGCCGCGCCGGAACTCTCGTCGCTACCGCCGTCGTTCTTCTTGCCGCCGTTGCAGTTAACTGTTCCGCCGGCGCTTTTCGCGCCTTCTTGCCGGGTCCACCGCCGCCGCCACTTCCTGTCCTGTTGTACTTGGCAGCCTGTATCAGAGGCGCGCCGTGTTTGTGCGCGGCAAAATTTGCCTTCTCGGCCAGCGGTCCTCCACCGCCGCCACCGCCGCTAACGCCTACCGTACCGACGACGCCGTTCTGATGTTGATGTTGGTGGTGCCAGTACGCCGCCCGACCGTACCAGTCTTGCAACTGCTGGTAATGCTGGTAAGGCGTCGGCGCGCCGTGATGGTACGCGGCGGACACACCGGCGACGGCGTCGTACCGGCAACGCGGCGGTTCGAGCTGAGCATTGTGCAGGCCACCGCCGCCGCCGCCACAGTAGTACGACGACGACGGTTTGATCAGACAGTTTCCCGCATAACGATCGATGGGTAGCGATTGGGCAACGGTAGGGCCCCGGTTCATATCGCGCACTCGACGCCACCGCCGCCGCCGCGCATGTGTGTGTACTGCACCACGCGCGAGCGACTTATAATAATAATATTATTGTATTGTAATGACAGGTCGTCGATAGTTTGAGTTATTTTTCGCAGCGACACACGCGAGGCGACCGAACGACACTCCGCGACGATTTCGTGTCGACAATACGATGACGACGGAAAAATAAAAAACGACGACGACAACGACGACGACAACAACAACAACAACAACAACACCGACGACGAAAACAAAACCGACGCGGCCGGCGCGCATCTAGACGAGGACTACGACTGACGCTCGTGACTACGACGGCACGGCACAGTCTGCTGATGCGGCTGCTCAGAACCGCCAGACGAAACACCTGTTTGCCCCACCTTCGCTACGGTACACGGACGTTACCGGCGGCGCCCGCGATACGCACGGCGCGAGAAATCAGTAGGTTTTTATTTATTTATCGAGAAAGTTAGATGAACACGATACCCAATGATATCTAATAATAATATAATATATTCACGTTCGTATCACAACAAACCGCAAACAGGATGAGGGTTCGCAGGACACGACGGAGTCCCCTCGTATAGCGGCGTTTTGTTCCATTAGAGATACTACACACCTACTACGATTTATTGTGTTTACTTGTACATACGTTCGATTTTTTTTTTTATTATTAACCAAATAACAGACGACTTATTAAATATGAAGACTTCTTAAACAGTTTTTAAATCATAAATTTGTATTCAAGCGCGCAACAAAGACAAAACAAATTCACCAACTAAATAAACTCTTTATGTTTTTGATACATAATAAATAACACTAATTATTAAATTGATTCAAGATGTATGAACATGAATGATTATATTATTATTATTATTATTATATTATTAATATTATTATATTAATGATTATATTTATTTAAGTTAAATACGAATAAGTATAGTTTAAGTCAACATTTTAAAAATTATCAAATATTTTTTTATAGATAATAATCTTTCCTTTTACAATCATATAAAATAATTTAACTTAGATATTATATTTTAAACTGTTTTTTTTTCTTTTTACTCAATTATCAAGATATTCCTATAGCATCGATTTGAAAAGTAATTTAAAATAACTCATAGACCCGATGTCAAGGAGAAAACGACAACAGAACGCCGATAACAAAGAGCATAATATTATATTATTGTAGCTATATTCATTTATCGAATAATAGATAGATATACACTATTACAACAGTTCATGCAGAATTTATAGCGATCGTGTCTATAGTGGTGATATTTTGACGCCAAACATTTCAGTTTTTGCTAGCCATGCGCGACGCTTTTCTCTTCACTTAAGATTTGCACGATATTACTTAATTATAATATCCAGCACGGATCATCTTACTTATAAAGGTCTTAGAGTGACTTTACATTGTACCGTGAAAACGTCAACATTAAAAAAATGTATTATTAAATTTATAATAATATTTATGATTGGAAGTAGTGTCGATGAACACTTCCTTCCCTCACTCTTTCCACGTCTAGAATAGTAAATATAACATCCTATTTACTCATTGTATTATTATGTTTATGTGTGTGATTGTAAATATTTTTTATAATAAAAAATAAATAAATAAATAATATTTACTGAGATTAACATTTTTAAGTGTTTGGATTTAAATGGTACTAAATGGACTAAATGGTAAGTGGTAACTAATTTAACAGATATTCCTCGAGTAAGATAGAATCTACTCCCTGGAGTATTAAATATACTATATAGTAACATTATGATACACTATTTACTATAACCACAAAATTCAGTTAAACATCATCACAGTGCCAAATTATTTTACAATAATCATAGTTCACGGTTTATCACGGCGATGTATGAAGTCGCCTACTCAGATTTAAAACACCTATACAGTATAATAATTAGTAAAAATATGTATAAAGAGGCGTATATTAAGCTGTACCTATAATATTCCCGACAATAAATATGATTATGGAATATAGCTATAGCGACTGCAGTCGACAGATATACATTGACCCAATAACTGACGCTAGACGCATATTCCTCGGAAAAAACAAACGACGTATTTTATTGGACCAGAATTTAAGTTGATAAGTAATTTTGCGTAATACTTGAATAAGACTCGTTTTTCAGATATGTGACCGTACAGATCATTATTATACGCACTGGTAAAATTAATGCGGAGAAAACAACTGTTCCAGACTGGGCAAAGGAAAGATCGCGTGGATTACAGTTCGCCATAGCACAGCGCTTACCAAACGGAACGGTAATAGCCTCTATAGTCTATTACGACCATATAAAACGATCACTCACTTTAGAACTTCACTAGACTTCAGAGATAGACACATCCAGAAAATTAGCATCGAAACTGTAGTATTTTTATTTACACACGTATTATAATAAGTGCGTTGTGTATCCAATAAATTGTGTGTCTTATGGTTCCTACTTAAAACTTTCATTATATCCAATTAAACTTATTTATTTCCTATGTACATATAAATAACAAATAATAACGTTTGTCTATGAATTATAATTTAACCACAACCATCGTTTATAGTGACGTATATTTATATAAAAGTGAAATTAAAAACGCGTTTGTGATATTGCACATTAGGACGTGTATCATCGTATCGATGTTAACATGTAAATACGACTATAGTATTTTTGTTGCACTCCACTTTGTCATAAATACGGTAACAATATTAAATACACATTTTTTTACATGAATCATATTATACCACATTCATCTTTAAACCTAATATTATTCTCAATTAATGACAATTAAAGTGTAATTTTTAAAAGTATGTTAGATTTATACTTTATACAATTATACATAATAATAAATTAAGCTATTTATTTTTTGAAGGATCGCATCGGTTATTTTAATATTAAATAAAATATTTATAGACTCAACAACATTAACAATCATTAATGCTATAACTATACTTGTAAAAATAGTTTTTAATAGATTTGTTATGTACCAATGCTTTATTATACATATCACACTTTTAGGAAATAAATACGGAAATAATTGGAAAGCTGTTCTGTTCAAAGAATTAAAAGAAATTAACCAGAATATTGAAAGATTCGATATTCATGATTAATCAAACGTATATAGGTTATAATTACTCACTGTAAACTAATTAACCATGTATAGTAATTCAATTTTAAAATCTAGTTTTATTAATTTACATCATTAATTGTATAATATTGAAGACATTTTATTATAAACACCAGGATTTTACCTAACTATATTTGTTGGCTTAACATAAAATACTTCTATTTATAAATAAATGTATTTTTTAAATCAAGTTATGTATTATAAAATTATTTTAAGGATAGCATTATCTATTTCATATATAACTCAAAAATAAAACATCGGTTAACTACTGTTTAAAATTGATACTTTAGGAACACTACATTTTAAGTATGTTAATACGCCGATTAATTGATAATTTGAAAGCAATTGGACGTTTTTTTATTATTATTATTATTAGTTGTGATATCCATTTTATATTATAAGCAAATAACTTAGAAATAAAATGTGAATAAATTTAAGCGTAAAAAATAACAGCAATAACATTTGAAAATATAAATAATTCTATTCTTAAATATAATATCCGAAGAAACGTTTAAAGATCAGATAATAATAATAATTACTATTATTGGATATTATTCGGATTATTTTCTCCTTTACTGCCACCGGTATTTTCATCAATATCCACAAATATATTTAAGTAGTTTACTGAATCGCCTATTTGCTGATAAGTCACGGATTGATTTGGGTGCCGGTTCATTAACCACATATAAAACGAATTCTATATTAAGGAGTTTAAAAGATTTAAAAAACGGAAGACGATTGAAATTTTCTAATAAGGTACATTTAAGGTTATCAAAAAATCAAATATTTTTGTGTTATTTTCAAAAAATTGTCGATTTAGACGTGTAGAGCTGATAGTGGCTAAACAGCAAACCTACGATTCTATATTTAAATTTCGATATAAGTTATATCAAATAATGAATATTATGAAAAAAAAACTGGTCAGTTCACTAATAAGTAATACAGAATAATAGAATTAAATGAATTATTCAGAACCATAAAATACAAAAACCATAATAAGACACAATGTCATACGTAAAAACAAAGACGAAAATTAATTAATTAGAATAGAATATAAAATATTATAAAAAAAAAATATTAAATATTTAAAAAGAAAAAAAACTACAAAAGTTCATGTGGCAGCGGTGGGATTCGAACCCACGCCCTTTCGGACTGGTGCCTAAAACCAGCGCCTTAGACCACTCGGCCACGCTACCGGCATGACAGCGTGTGCGAAACTCTGTTATTTAACATAATTGATATTGATATTTCTTATTCTATAATAAATAATATTGTATAAATAAAAGATCTCGTCAGGATTAAATAAAATTCTTATTAATTAACCAATAAACACAAATTATTATCTTACATAACTGCCGATATTCTCTTAAACATTTTTTTAAGGAATAAGGCAGCATATATTTTTTTCAACTCTTTTAGTAAAGGTTGTCAATGATGTTAGAGCATTATTTATTTTGTTTTTCTTTTGGTTAACACATAAAATAGACAAAACGTATGAACACGCAATCATTTATTCTACACTTCTGATTAATCTAAAAGTTACCAAATGAGGATTTGTGGGTATAACATGTCATATAAGTCATTAACTTGTCAAAATATTGCTATAAAACAAATTTAATATTTATTTAAATGTGCAATTTTTTTTTTTTTTTTGTTGATATAAATTCAAATAATGATAAAACATTATCCAATATATCAAAATCTCAAAAGTATTATCTTTCACGATTTTTTTAATAGATAATTTTACTCAAAGATTAATTAAAAAAAAAAATTTTACAAGAAAAAGGACATAGGTCTGAGAGAAAACTAATACCATGCTAATATCCTATTCCTATTTTCAACATTAAAATCATTTTTTCAAATGCAAAACTTTAGTCTCATGGTTATCAACTAATTCAATAAAAATAATACAACTTTTTATCTAGAGGGTTCGAGGAAACTTATCTCACATTACCAAAAATGTATGCTGAAGTGATTATGTGGAAATAATTAAAAGCATACAGCAAATAAATACAATGTTTTATTTTTTCTAGTATAGAAAAACAAGCCTTTTTGAAGATATTATTCTTACAACTACTAAACAATTAAAAAAATTTGACAATTTTTATCAAGATTTGACACAAAAATTACTGTGATATGAGTAAACACTAAATTTTAAATAATCCAAATTTAAAATACGGAAATTAGACAAAAATACATACTATATATTTTTTATCGTGAATTTCAGGTTTCAATAAATCATTAAAATAAATAAAGGTGACTTATTTAAATTTTAAACCCAATTATTTATTTTTGTATAGCCAATACAATAAAACACAAGGATTTATCAAAGCAAAAATATAAGTAAATAGTATCATATAATATTACAATGAATAATATTTAGATTCAATTTTAGATTTAAAATAGGTTAATATTTTATTTAAAATGTATTTTTATTTGGGGGATTATAACAAGGTTTTAAACTTTTTAATATTTAAAAGATGTTTTATTTTTATTTTTTCAAATACAAACTGAATTATTATTTTTATTATTATTATATTATTAGATCAAAACATAAAGAACCTATAGGTTAGGTTATATAAATATAGGTACATAAAATAAGCACCTATTAATAAACAATATTATTACATAGTATTTATCATATTTTATTGAATATGAATTATAATGGGTATTAAATGTATATTAAAGTGTAATTTATGATATCATTAAAAATTCTTTGAAAATAAAATTATAACAAAATAATCTAATAAAGATAAATTTTTAAATCTATAACAATGTTGTTTTAGATTTACTGCTTATAAAAAAATTATTATAATTTAGTCATTTAAAGATAAAAATAAATATTCCATAGAACTTTTACAATAAAATAAATATATATTTTTATAAATAAACAGACAGTTATTCTTTAACTATAATATTATAATAATTATTAACTATTTTAAGTGCATTGTTTAATATTTTATTTTGTGCTGCTATCTATTGGTGATTTTTAAAAAATGTATAGCCAATAGGCAATATAAATTGAATCACATCTTTAATTTTACAATGTTAAATTTTTCTTATAATTAAATCATTCCTGAACTTGAACGACTAAAAATTATTCTTACAAATAATTAACAAACAATAATACATAATTGTATTAAAGAAAAAAAAACAACTATGAAATAAAATTTAATTTAGTGTGCTATTTTAAATTCAAAATTATAGGAATGTAATTTAAAAATGAATTAAATGGAGTTAAAATATAAAAACACTTATCAGGTAGTAATACGAATCAAAATTTAAAAAAAAATAGTTTGAAATTCTGAAATTGTCTTAACTTAACAACATTTCTATATTCCAAACAATTAAATGATTGTCCTAATATTTCATGAACAAATTAACAATTCAATATATTACTATTGGCAATAACAGGCAACAACTACAATGCAATTAATAAACATATAGTAACCAGTGTTTGGAAATAGCCCAAAAGTGTCTTCACAATCATATTTTTATGAAACAGTTTTAACATTGTTCTAATTAAATTCCTTTTTATTGCATTGAAAAATGCATGATATTAAAATTATATAATAATTAAAAATTCTTTGAAATATTTATACTTAATATTTAAAATTATGTTATTAAGCAGTTTAATGCTAACAACAAATTAATTAAAATATAAATAAAGATAATAATACATTTATTAAAATTTAAAAATAAATAAAAAGTCATGTATTTATGAATATAATTTTTGTTTTCTAGTGCTTAGCTACTTTCATGCATTCATAATCATATTATAATTTATAAATCATATTGATAATAAATTAGATTTTTTATTATTTATAATAGTTAAATGGATTGATAACTATTATAAGGGAACAAATTTTACTTAACACCAAAGTACAAGAATTGATATTAGAAAATTTATTATGCATTTGGAATACTAGGCATAATTATGGTAATCCAATACAAAAACCAAAAGGTATTTTAGCCACATTTAAGAATCTAATTCAATAGAAAAACAAGTTCTACATTTCATACCCAAATGAAAAAGCCCTGAATAACAATGGTTTTAATAAAACTGTGAAATATTTAAGAACATAATAAGTAAATAAAATAAAATTTAAGGATACGTGGAATTAAATTTTTCACTATTAAATGGTTGTATGTATGTCAGATTAATTTTTTTTAATATTATTAAGTAATTAATAAAATTAAAAATAATATTTTCTAAAACTGTTATTTACGCAAACATGAATATCCATGAGCATATCCATACATTTAAGTCAGTATTTTTAACTCACAGTAAATAGTAGATATAAAATCAAAATTTCATATTTCAAATATATATAAGAATGTGGCATCATTTTAAAATTTTAAATACATAATGAGAAAGAGGGTTTCATTTTTAACTAAATTTTAAAGTCTTCAATACCAAATATTGGGTTAGGCTGGACAAATAGCATCACCTCATACAGAAAGTAATTTCAATACTCTCAATATATGCAGTTTTTAAATTTTAAATTATATTGGCTATTGAAGGCTTAAATATAAAAATCCTTTTACTGAAAATATCACAAAAAGTCACACAATTAAATAGGAATGTCTGATCACTGAAGTCACATCCATTGTTTCTTTAACCTATATTATACAAATATTACTTATCATTTTACATTTTTTAAGAAAATTTATGTACAATGTTGAACTATAACACAATATAAATTGATTAGCTTATAAAATGATACTTTCATACATGTACATTTAGTCTAAATTGTAATATTATTGAATTTATAATAAAATTTAACAATTAGTTAAGAGAATATCAGCCTACAACTTGTTTACTCTTTCTGATGCATACCCAACATAACAAATTTGTGTTAAATAGAAAAAATTTTGACCTGTTAAATTTCATAGTAAATTAAATAGCTATAATCAAACTATAAGTTAAAAAATAAATACTATCTGTCGTGATTTATAATAATGAATACATTTTCCATAAACTGTAAATAATATTAATAACTCTTATATTTAACAACTTAAAGTAACATAAAAATTAATACAACTCAGTCTGTAATCATTTAAAAAAGCCACTTTTAAATGTTTTTAAACTAGGTGGTTGTATATTGCCTCCTTGTTCGAAGGTAGTATAATTTTTAGGAATGTGCCAATTTCACATTTTCCTGATATAAAACTAATAACCAATGCATACAAAAATAACATTTTCAATAAACTAATAAATTATAAATTAAAGAATGAACATACAGAAACGTTCAAAATAAATCTAATCTAGATTAATACCTCCAACATTGATCCCTAATTATTTTTACAACAAATTTCAAAAACAGATCTCTAGTAGTAAAAACATCTAAAACCGTCAATATGGAAATAAATACTCAATAGTCTCTACAGAATCAATTCAACAAAACAGATATATGATGAGGGCAGAAGAATGACCTATATTATAAAAAGTAAAAACCATTTACTATTTTTGAATCAGTCAAATATTGTATCCAACTAGTATAACATGAAATATTTTACTACTGAACTAAAAAAATTAAAATTAATTTTTACTTACTTTTATAATATTATAACATTACTTTTTAATATTAAAGATTAAACCTAATAGATCACAATTAATAATGCTAATAAAATATATTATCTTACCTTGTAAGCTATCTAAGAGATACATAAGCAATCTATGTGTACCATTTGGTTCACTATACAACTTCATTACTTCTTGGCACAGAGGATTACCAGCTAGACCTAATACTTGCAGTTGGAATAAACGCCCTAACTCATGAGGCAGTGATCTTAACATATTATAACCCAAATGTAATTCTCTGAAATAAAATATAATGTTTAATATACATAATAAAATTATAAAAATTAAATCTTTAAAAATATTCATAAATGTTTTACCTGAGATAAACTAATTCACCAAGTTCAGCAGGTAAACTACGTAATTTATTTCCAGACAAATCCAGATACTGTAAATTAACAAGCATTGAAATATCTGGGGGTAAACGTGTTAATTGATTGTCGTTTAAGTAAAGTCCTGTTAATGTTGTCAAATTCCATAACGAAGGACTTATGTTTTTTACACAACCTAAGATTTTCACACAACACAAAAATATTAGAACTATTTATTTAAAAACATACAAACAATATGAAATACCAATAATTTCCAATTCTTCCCAATGAGTTTCTTTCCCCTGTTTCACCTCTTCAGCAGTTAACATATGATATTGACGTAAAGGCCTGCCATTACTATTATACTGTTCAGCTTTTTCTCGAGCTAAACGTTTTTTATCATTTAGCGACATATGAGTTCTTAACACAATTAAAAATAAATTAAACAAGCTATAACACAATTACTAAATATAAAATATGAATAAATTTATTTACTTTTTCTTTCTATCTTTAAATGGAGAACATTCTTCGGTTGAATCGTTCATTGAATCAACTACAAAAATCTGTTGGTTGTAAAAAAATATTTATAATCAATAAGACACAGATAAATCCATCTTTTGAAATTTAAACAATTTTTTATCACAATATGGTAATTAAGGAGTATACAAATATATACATAATGTAGGTGACACAACTATTGTTTTATGGAAAATATTATATGATTCAAGTATTTTCTTAAGAATAAACACTTTTTTTCAAAAACATTTTTCATTTTCATTTTGATGAAATATTCCAAAACCAAAAATAATTTTTTACATTCCATCTCATTAGAGCCACTTGTTAATAAGTCTTTGTTATATAAAAATCATATCGTTTTACCTGCTACTTTTATTAACCAAATCCAACTGTTGTTGCAAATGTCTGACAGGTGTCCTAACGATTAATGCGACGAGTAGAAAGGGAAGCGGCTATGGTAATGACTAATCTACAAAAAAATCATTCACAACACAGAGTTTAAAAAATAGACAAAGCTAAAATTCATCAGACACTAGACAGCAGCAGCAATATAGCTCTAAGTAAACGAAAAACAAAACATGATACAAGACAATATCAGTGTGACCAGTAATAATAATTGCTTAGATTCGGTTGTTCGTTGATGTCGGTGATAATATGTTACCGATATTTCTATTGGTGAGGTTATGTTCTTACTTCTTAATAGAAATAATATTTTTTGATAACAATAATTCACAATTCAAGTAATTCAACGTTTTGCTTTTGACTCTTCATTTTTTTTTTTTACAATAAATGTATTTATGGACCTTACTTCTTAATTTAATAAATAATAATTAATAATTTCAAATTACTTAGTAATTTCTTGCTGAAAAATCTTTAAAGTTTTTGAATAAAGATTTTATTAAAACAAAATCATTGTATGATGATTTTAGTCCTTACAAATTTGTCATTGAAAAATAAAATAAAAAAATTCAATTTGTTGTAATTTACCTATTTTTTAAATCAGTAATTTGCTACGTACTACTGTCAAATCTTAAAAAAAGTTTTTGAAAATTAAAGACAACGATAAAATGTTTAGTAAGTGTTGAACAAGTAAAAATATTTTTTATTTTACATTTTCAATATATTTTATGTTTAGACTTTAGTAACCTGTTTCGCTCACTACCAACAGTTTCTTCTATATTGCCAGTTCGATATCGTGCACGTAAATGTACCAGAGAGCGAAAAGCAAAAATTAACAAAAAAAATAGAGCTGCTAATTTAGCCAAAGCAAGAAAATATATACCTATATTAAAGAAAAAGTAGGTTGTTAACCTTGTTCAAATAAGTATTAAAATTTTAAAGATCTACATTAATATAATATTAGTTATGACACTATCTATCATAAAATTTAAATTAAAATATAGTTAAATATCAGTTGATTTTTAATATTTTATTTAAAATGTTCATACTTCCTAAAGTAAATTAATATTGTGAAAAAAATGCAGTTAATGTATATTATATTTTCTTTAATATCTTTGTTTTTATTTTTTTTAACAGATTTGTATTTATTATTAATTGGTTGTTACCAACACATTTTAATATTTTTGATTTTCAAATAATGTACTATAATCGGTTTAAAGATTATCAATTAATGGATGCAACATTTAACTTGGCCTATATTTTTTTTAAATAAATATTAATATTTATTTTTTTAATATTGTGAAGTATCCTAAGTATCTCATAAAATATTAATAGCCACTTAAATTAATAAAGTTTTCTATTTAAATAATAGAAAATGGTGATATATAATATTTAGTATCAAAATCAATGTTCAATATTTTTTTTTTCTATGTTATTAAAGTATTCTTATAAAGATATAACTGTTTATAGGCAGTTAGATAAATCAAGTCGTACAATTGAAACATTTCCTTGGCGTTCATCCAATGATGATGTCTATCTGGGATTATTTTACCAAATGCGCAAGTCAGTTATGATGAATTTTACATTATTTATATTTACTTATTCTATCATTTTTAACCTCAATTTTATTTAATGATACAGGTATAACTTGTTAGAAGCTATATTATCTCATCGTGAACTTCACCATCCAACAATGATCAATATGCCAAATTCACCTCTTAATGTTCGTTTTGAAATAGACTTAACAACAGATAAAAAAAATAAATTTGTGGATAAATATCATAAAATACTTGAATTACCTCATCCATATGACCATGGAGAAGATAGAACAATATTAGCGTTTTGTCAAAGTACTGAAATGATGGAAGAAGCTAGAAATGCTGGCGCAATGCTAGTTGGTGGAAAAGACGTTATTAAAAGTATAGAGGTATATCATTTTTGTTATTTATAGCATTTTATACATTTTATTGGTATATTATACCAATAAATTTATGACAATGATAATTATTAATATCGTTATAATATAATATTACATTGAAATAACTTAATATTGGTATATTATATTGATAAACTATTAACTATAGTAATTAAAAAATTTTAAATTGAATTTCTTAAAGGTGTTATGATTATAATATATTTTTCAGAGAGGTCTTATAATGTTACCGGATTTTCAATACGTACTTGCTCATCCTGATATTTTAACAGAATTACCTGCCATCCGTGGATTATTAAGGAAACGTTATCCAAGTCTTCAACATGGTTTGTTATTCAATTGTAAAGAATCTTTAGCAAAATTTAATGAAAACAATTTTATTTATAGG
This sequence comes from Melanaphis sacchari, assembly GCF_002803265.2. Taxonomy (NCBI): domain Eukaryota; kingdom Metazoa; phylum Arthropoda; class Insecta; order Hemiptera; family Aphididae; genus Melanaphis; species Melanaphis sacchari. Next base: position 5,527,291 of record NW_020271560.1, on the reverse strand, counting down.
TACACTAACATTAGATTTAGTAGCCATGGTAAAGCATTACATAAAGGGTATTAAGTATAATATGCAAGTGGATCCTTATGATGAATCTTTAGGAATTGTAGAAATGAAAATTGGACAGGTAAATAAATAACAATTTATATTTGCTATCAACAGTAATACTAAATATTATGCATTTTTTGTTTTAGCTTACAGACGAACCGAAACATCTAATTGAAAATTTTGAAACCTTATTTAAGGATATTATGACCAAAGCTCCAAAAAGAGCCAAACAATCTCAATTTATTATACGGTAATTAATATTGAGATTTTGAAATAAAAACTCAACTTATATTATTTTTTTTATCAATTACCTTTATATAAAAAATATATTCATGTATTATTTTAATTATCAGGTATTTAATTATTATAAAATATAATGATAGTCATATAAATTATGTTAATAATATAAATTCATATTTATTCTTTTATTATATAGTAATGCAACAATCTATATATATAAAAAAAAAAAAAAAGATGTATTTCATTATACATTCTTATTCATAATATTTACTTCCAGCTCTAAAAAAAAGTCCCATTGTCTCTTTATTTGATTTAATTATAAATTAAATTGTACTAATTATGTTTTTCATTTAGGATAATAAATATAAATTATTTAATTTTCTAAATAAAAGTTTAGAACTCTTATAGTGCTGTTAAAACTATTTGTTAGTTATCAGTACATAGATATAATTGTTGATATTTATTTATTATCTGTAGTTATTATGCATTCATTTAGAAACTGGAAATTAAGAATGTTCATTATAAGCTTTTCTAACTACTTATTAATTAATGCAGAGTTATTGGATTTTTACTAAAGTATATTTGTAGTTATTTTCATTATAATTTATTTTTCTTTTGTAATAAGTAGCTAGAATTGGTTTATTTAAAGAGGGTCAACCCTTCATTCTCTTTCACAAAATCATTCTGAATATTTTTATGATTAACATGTGAACTTCATAAACTTCAAAATTAATCTATATTATATATATTGCTACATTAAATTTATGCATTTATTAAAATTATATTTCAGATGTTTAGCTCAAACTCCGGCATCAAGAGAGAAATTTAATATCAATTTATCTCCATTTATTAGTACTGAAGAAGACTCAGAATCCGATTCAGACTCAGATGATGAAGATGAGGTTAAAAAGAAACTACGTCTTTAGTAAAAATTAGTATTTAGTGATTTGTTATAAATTATTAATTATATTAGTTAGTTATTAGTTAATATTAATTTTTAATAAACTCATACAATAACCATTGTTTAATATTTTGTAATACACCTTGATCATCAAAAAAACTTAAAAATAAATGCCTATTACTTTGCAATCACGTTATATAAAATTTATCTTTCTCATAACTACTATCATATATTTTATATATTAATATTATTACTATAGTGATTTCTTTAAATGTTTTTTTGAATCGCCTAAAATAACTAAAATTTGTATTCTTTGTTTTAACAAATGATTTTCTTAAAATTTAAACCTACAATATCTATAAAAATATACTCATACATTTTTAAATTTTGGGTTTAATAAGATTCTTATGAGGAACTTTATATTATTATTATTATTATTGTTAAATTATCAATTTTTAAATTTTTCACTGCAAAATACCTTACACATTTTTTACGATTATAACTGAAATATTTATTTTATGTGTATACTTAAAGCCTTTAAAATTTTAAGTTCAATAACTCATAAAAAATTACTGGATTTACTTTCAATTTTTCTAATTTTAGTATTAAAAATGTATAAGAAACCTTGTACCTATTCAATTTTTATCAACGTTTATAGAAAAATAAGAAAATTTAAAATGTCTATTAATAGCTTACATTAGGTTAAAATATTTTTTAAATTTTATTGATTTTAAAAAGTATTGATATAATCACATTAAATGAAAATTTTAAGTATTCACAGTAATTCGTTTTTGAATTATAACAAAATAAAAGAATCTACTTTACAGAACATTGTTGATGGATATAAACTTTTTATTTCTTTATAATTCTTTTTTTGTTTTTCTCAAATCAAATATTGGGAATATTTGATCCATAAACACTCAAAACATCATTTAAATTCACTTCCCAACCAGAAATAATAAATTGATTTTGAAGATTAAAGCATTTTTATTGCTCTAAAAAAGTAGAGACATATAAAAAAAAACATATTACACCAAAATTAATACATTCATTACTGCTATCAGAATCTATTCTCTTTTCAACTTTAGAAAGAGAAACATATTCGCGGCTGACTATTATATACAAATGCTTGGCTCACTGTATACTATCATAGATTACATATACTATTAAGTATATTTAATCTATGATACTATACAGTAAGTCTACTGATAGTAAATTCGAGTAACAAACAGGTGTAGCTTAATCTATGGTGGCGAAGGCTCCCCCCCCCCAAAAAAAAAAAAAAATAAAATAAAAATATATATTATTAGACCAAGCTTTTTTTATTTTTTTCATGATATATAAGTGTGAATATGCCAGAATGCCTAGTCAGTTAGATTATTGATATAAATCTATACTAAATCTATACTATAAATTAAAATTAATGTCTAATAAAATCTTACATAACAGTAAAATACACAAATTTGATTTTTATCCACCTACCAAATGGCATGACACATTTCTACAAACTAACAAAACAACCATGAACCACCTACTAACATAATATTATACATTTTAATTAAGTATTGTCTGTTTCCTTTTCTTTAAATCACGAAGGTGTAAGCCAGAGGTTCCCAACTTTTTTTGACTCACGGCACCCTTAATCATTTTCTAAAAATCCGGAGGCACTCTATAGTATAGGGTTAGGTTTAGTAGTCTATAGGGCCTATAGACTACTTCGGTTTTATTCAGCAGTGCATAAGTATAAACAAAAGTAGAAAGACGTAGATATATAGTATATACAAATATTTTATTTTATTATTATTTTCATGAAATCGTTTTTTCTTAAAAAATATATTTCAAATAATTTCACGGAACCTTAAATAAAGTTCGCGACACCCTGGTTGGGAATCTATGGTGTAAGCTATTGAAATCCATTTTATACGAAACAGTAGCACCCTACTCCAAGATGCAACTGTAACGTGGTGTTTTGTAGTAACATTTTTTTGTTAGGAACTACTAAACGTTGACAAATTGTCTATATCTAGTACAGTGTCTCAATGACAGATTCATGGATTTTTACCAAATAGAGAAATAAGAAAGAATTAACCGAACTACCTAAATTAAAGCCCTGAATTATACATTTTATAATAATCATATGTTTCACCACTCCCTCGCTGTTTATGTTGGCATTTTTATAAATAAAACTAAGTACAATAATTTTTGTTAAAAGTTGTGTTCTTATTTTCTCAACACTTTTAATAAATGAGTACATATCATAATATGCTAGTTGAATAACCCAGCTCCACCCGTGTAATTTCCCATCAGTTTTTTTCATTTTTATCCCTTTTAATCCTTTTAACCAGTGGCGAAGCGTCATAGGAGACAATGAGACAACGTCTCCCCACTTAAAAATTAAAACACGGGACAAATAATTATATTTTATAATATAATATTTATAAATTTTAACGTCTTTTTATTATAAATATAATGTATGTACTATGTTTTAATATTTATTAAAATCAGTTTTCCTTTGTACAGTTAAGTTATGATAGTCATTAGTCTTACAGAATTCTTAAAATAAATTAGATGCGCTCGATACGACCGTCTGTACGAATTGGCGATGCGGGTCATTCTAAATATCAATATGGTATTAAATCAAAGAGACGTTCCAATGCAACGTCTCATAATCATTGACGCGCGGGTACAAGGGAAATTTGAATGTGAGTGGGATTTACCATGTATGTGATGAGACGCGTCTCATTCGTCTCGCCGTTCGTATTTCATCGATTATTGTCGTTCTGTCGCGTTGTCACGCCATCGTCAATAAAATTGCGATAGCCGATAGTTATACATAGGTACGTGTTTATTAATATTTTTTAATTTTAAATTATAAATTATGGCTGATGATTTAATTAATGCTATTTTGAACGATGGAATTAGTAATTATTCATACGAAAAAAAATTTGAACTAAAAAATAAAAAACCTTGTCCTTTATTAAATTTAACGACAACTGACGGAAAATCCATTCGAAAATTTCAATTTGTGTGGTATTCAAAATATAAGTGGCTTACTGGTAGTCAAGTTAGAAATAAATTATATTGTTATTATTGTCTATTATTAAGAGGAGAGAAAACCTGGAGCCAAGAAGGTGTATCAACAATTAAAAGTTTTGAACGAAAAGCAAACAAGCATGCTATTTCTGAAAGGCATCTTGTTTGTCAAGAACAATTCAAGTTACTCGGGGAAAATATGATTTTTTTTCAATGTCTCCCCAACTAAAAACTCCAGCCTCGCTACTGCTTTTAACTAATGTAGAGGTTGGATTTTGAAAAATCCTTTCTTAGTATTTGTCTACATTATAAAACAAAATACTGTCCAATTTTCATACTCATAGTTTCAGCGGTTCTGGTTAGGCGAATAGGCGATGATAAATCATTCAGGACAAGTCATTATATGTATATGTATAATATATAGATACATATAGTGTTATTATTTAAGTTACCAATGTACATTAGAATAGTTTTTATATTTAAAAATCATATGCCACTTCTGGCGTATCGGATGCGCTCAAGGAGTATCTACAAATTATATAGATAAATAATAATACTATTACCCTGCAGCAGTGGTCAGTGATAACTGGTGAGTGGGTCTACGCGATGACAACCGATCGTGAACTTCACACCCGTCCGTAGGCAAAAATATATTCTACACGTACCTAACATATTTTTGTACAACAGATATAAGAAATACGAAAAAAGAAACTGCATTGGTACAATGTTACCGCGGCACGTGCGTAAACGGTCCTGTATTATTATGATGTGATGTACAAATGTACAATCGATCGTCGCTAGACAGTAAATAGCCACCAGCAAAGAAGTTCGACCGTTTCCCGAGTTTCCGACCAGTTTTGCTGTTTAAATATAATAATAAAGGTGATAGCCAATATTATGGGTGTACATTCCCGATGACCGGATTCGAAAATAAAGAAATCGGCCGTGTAACATTCTATATAAAATGTATAAGCAATATATTATACGATAATAACATCGGCGACGGTTGGACGGCGCGTAACATTTGACCTGACCTTTGGGCTTCGGGCGTTAATAAACGACTACCTGTATAGGTATTAGTTACCCACGGCAAGCCGCAAATCTGCGTTTATCGTACCTACATCTGACGATTGTCGAAAAGAACGGACGGTCGGAAATAAAAGTGTGCATTATAAATAATAATAATAATAATGATAAAAAAAGAGATAAAAATTATGTGAAGATTTACCTACAAACGATGGCGATAGGGGGAGGGCATCTAGTCGAACTATTTACGTAGATACCATCGTCAGATGTCCATTGTTTCATCTGGACGTATGTATAGTAATATTATGCTTGTTTACGGCGTAATGATCACAATGAAACGCCGTTTTAAACCGTTGCCCTTGACATTGCACGCGGAATAGACGTGGATGAACTCCATATCAAACGTGTTCAATATACATATATATAATATATATGGCCGATAGTAGACGATTACAATAATTGGATACAGTTTACATTGTGTTCGAGAGACTCGCGTTCATTATAACATATACATACATATATATATATATATATACCTATAAAACCTTTATATGCACGAGGTACCCGCCTAATATGTAGTATGCATATATTACGCATGTTTAGATATAATTATAATAGAATATAACATATTACATTGTGATACCACAGATGACGCGGATAAAAATTGCTCAAACAGTTCGAGGAAGGCACCAGGCCGAGTTCTTACATATTATTTTGGAGGACACGAAGTGAGCGACAATAATCACATTCGTCGCACACAATAGCTGTATGAAAGCTATTATAGTTTGTTATAATATCTTTATCGCAATCATCATATTTAATTCGTCTACATATTATATTTATTATGCGCGACATATATTAGGTGCACGTGCATAATATGATGTATCTTATATACCTATTTATATTATTATTATAATTTCGTGATTGTTGTAACGCCGTATGCGTTATCGAAAGTGTATGTATAAATGTATAATAAATAAATATTTTTATATTTTATATTTTATATTTTATATTTACGCCATCGGACGCACCGATGACGACGTGAGATTAAGTTCGTTGCATAGTAAATTCGTTTGACCCAAAATGCATGATATATACATCAGTGTATAAAACCATAACATCTATATTATAAAGTTGTTGCCTGTTGTTTATATAGTGTTGTTCAATATAGCTTTCCTTTCACTTTTTTTCGGAAACAATTTAACTGGACGTGTGGCAACCGTATACATATTATACGTTTGTATGACTGCAGTTGTATACCTTTATATGTAATATATATATATAATGCACTACCTCGATAAAATACACCTTCATAAAATCTGCGGTTTGGAGTGAGTAATATTTTTCTTGTTTTAATTTTAATAGAAATATTTCAGTTTTTTTTTTCTATCGTTTTATAACTTAATAAATGCTTATTAAATATAAACTACAATTAATCGTATATATTTTGATATGATTAATCGTAAATAATATGTAGGTTGTATACCAATTTTTAGAAAAATTACAATTTTAAATATAGTTACCCATACTTAATAAATATATTGACATTTATTGTATAAGCTAATTTTACTTTTTATTTTTGTTTAACATTCAAATTATTAATAGTAAAACTATTTTTTTATTAAAATATTTGAATAGGTTACATTAATAATTAATAAATATTACAAACACGCCCTACGTGCCCTATACCAAATAAACCTATAATATTAATTTTATTATAAGTATATAAGACCAATATCAAGTTGTACTATCTGTAATATACAGTTAGGTATACAGGTGGACACTTTTTAGATTTTATCATTTTAAAAGCCAGATATTAAACTAGTATACTTTGCAGTTCTCACGATTAAAATAATATAGGTATATCTACTGGTATATACATTCCATATAGGCACACACGAATACTAGATGCGAACTTCTTGCAAAACGCCAAGACAAGCGTATTGGACTCGAAATAGGTACTATTAAAATGTTCTATTCAAATACGAGTGTTAACGATAACCTTACAGTAAGTTTCAGGGCTTTAATATTACATTTTTTAATAAATTATAGCGGAAGAATGCAACAGTCTTTCATGTACCCACACACATTTTGTATTGTTAACATTATATCAATAAACAATAAATTTTATGACAGCAGTGGGATATAATGCTCACACAGATCCTCACTGCTATTGGTTTAAGTCGGAAAATAGTTGCAGAACTGTAAGGGACTGTTATTTTTGAATTTTATAACTTATAAGTATAAATATAATTAAAAAAGTTTTATTTTAATAAAATTATATTCTTTGCTGTGAAAATTAATAAGTACTTATTCGCTATTAAAAAATAGCACAACTATATTATTATTTCACCATACGTCCATACATTTCATTTTATTATATTTTATATTATGATTTTTATGATAGCATGTTTAATTGTTTTCAGTACAAATGCCAAACCATTAAAAAAATAGGTACGTCTAAATAGCTCAGCATAGATTATGACATAGTGTTATAATTATAATGTTATTTAGTTGTAAAAATATAAAAAATATATATGAATTTTTAACTTTGGAGCTTGGATGTAATACGAGTATAATGCTATAAATTAAAAACGTTTTCAACGTTAAGAACCGTACTTTTTCTGTTCAAATATAGTTATTATCTACCAAAAACTATATAGGTCACCCCTAATGTACTGCAGATACTGCACAGGTAAAATTTAAGATCTAAAATTTTAATCGGATATTAGATACAGATTATTTTATAGAGTGATATAATTATGACTTATGCAAATACGCATAAATAAATGACTATTAAGTTTATAAGTGTTCTATTTAAACACGTACACGTGTATTGTTATTTTCGTGTCATATAATTTTATGTCGTTATAAATAATATGTACAGAGAATTAAACTGAATCGAAATTTGTGTGAAGATTTTTATGGCTCTTGTACCAATACTTGGTATAGTTACCTGTAATGAAAATGTTTTACCATAAGTTTTTAAATCAATACCTGTACAAAAAATATATAAATAAAACAAAGGGGCGTAATGTATGTCTTGTGCATGATATAAGCTAGCTTGCCTAGAGGAGAAAGATTATTAATCCTCTTCCAAGTTCCAATACATAATCGATATTATTATTATTCGATTGTACCAATCCGATAATATATATTATAATATGACACGTCGATACCATCATATATTAAATAATAACTACATGTTATAACTATTTTCCAATTGTATTGTCTGTATTTTTTTATTATTTGTTGAAATGATTTATATATTTACTCAAGTATAACCAGAAGGGAAATATGTTAATATGTTATTATTAGTTATTAATCATATGTTATAATAACTAAGTAAATAAACCTAAGTGTATATAATATTAAGTGATTCTCTTCACAGTAAACACTCAAATTCTAAAAGTACTAACGTTTATAGAAATATTTTTTTACGTAATAAAAAAACTTTTTTTGATTGAAAGTATATATATTAAGCTAAATAATTTTTTTTTCTTCTGAGATTTCTAGTGTATAAAAATTAAATCTTTTACGTTACGGGTATACTCTATATTAGTGATATACATATAAGTATTTTAAGATTAAGTAAACAAAAAAGTAAACAAATGTTGTTATACATCAAAATTGTATAAAAAAAATTCTACTCAAAAATGTAAAATTGAAAATGTACCTGTAAGTTATAATTCAAAAAAGTAAAAACTCAAAAAATTATAACAAATAAAAAATATAATTTTATTCAAAAATGTTGTTTTGTTAACCTCAAATGTGTATATAATCATAAATGTTTACTTTTGCCCGCTTATAAATGTTTTACCGTATTAAATATTATACGTTTTAATATAATATGTTTGTAAGTACATAGTTAACATTAAACATTTGCGAACTTAAATACCTACCTTATACCCCATACTTCATATTATATTAAATATATTTATTTTTTATTTTATAATATGTTCGGAGGAATCTTAACGTTAAAATTATTATTGTCCTGTTAGATTCACAATAAAAATGTTGATGTCGCATAAGACTACATTAATTTTCCTTTGTATAATATGAAAACGACTCTCATATTTTCAGTTGTCCAAGATTCAGATATAATGAAATGTGCAACGAAGCGTAGAAATGCGTAGGTACCTATCTACCTACGGCTATCACTATACGAGTGATGCAATGGGCATAATATAAAAAAATAACGTTTTAAATGCTTATAAGTTATAATAAAGGATGGTTCGTCAGTCAACAGTCGAATATAGTTATTATTCTGTACAGAGATATAAATCTGAAATAAAAACCAATTGCTGCAATGTTTGGGAGTGTCGGGGCAAAGGAATAAGTCGTTTTAGTAAAAAAAAAAAATAATAATAATAATAAATATATAAAATAAAACGTAAAAAAAAGACATTATTTTCAAAGAAATTCACGTGAACAAGGAAAAAAACTAGATGAAATAATCTAAAAATCACTCTTATAAACCAATTCAAATTAAAAAAAAATATAAAAAACAACTATTTGAGAAAAATAGAATAAAATCAAAACTGAAATATAATAAATAATAATACATAAATACTCGTAAACTAATAATGTGGTTACCTACACTAATGTATTTCATTCTTAATTTTATGGATTTCAGAATGGCGTATGACAAATAAACTCATAATAAAATTGCAAAGAAATAATTGTTATCTTTGACATATACAATATACCTACACTATTATGTTATTATGTATCATATACAGCTAAATAATATTATAATTGTAGCTAGAGATAGAGAGATAATGCTTTTTAAAATGTTCACTGAATGGAAAATAAACACTGCTTAGTTGTGAATATACATATAAATCACAGCTAGATATAAAGTTAAAGTATATGTAGAAGGTATATTGTATATATTATACTGTCTATTGTCTCTGTCTACATGATGACATACATTTTTCGATTTCTATAATTAGTTAAGTTAAATTGTACCATTGATTATAAATACTAAAATTTATAGTCAATATGATTGTACTAAAAACATTAGCCAATTCATTTATCATTTATTTGATTTCCGTCAGTTCGTGGAATATCGAGAAATAACATTTTTACCAATAATAAATATGATAAGTGGTATGCGGTATGCTTCACTATTTAAGTAGAATAAATTAAATGTGATAGTTTGGTACGTTTGCAGTACTATATAGTTATAGTACCATACTCGTATAACCACTAGGACTATATGGTATAGAACAGCACAATTAGAAGAAAAATATGCTAAATATTGTTTAATCTCTTCATCAAGTGGTATACATTGTATTTAATTCAAAAATTTCAACTTGAAATAATTGGAATTAAAAAATACAGCTATTGTGAACATTATCAGAGTCTCAAGAAATATTTATGCAAAAAATGCACACACAAGTTCAATATTTTTTAAGTCTAAAGCTTTATACAAACGTAGGTACATTCGTTTATATAATATTTACGAATATAGAATATATATTCGAATTACACTTTTATGTATAAAAATAAATAATAAAACAAATGTGTAGATATAATTTTTTTATTTAGTGTATCAATTAAATCATCGACCATCGCACCTACTTATTTAATGTATATTACTGCGGTTGATATCTTGTTTACCGTTGAAATATAGGTATATTATGCAGATGAGTAGACGAAAACGCGCGATGTAAGTAAGCTTACCTAAACACAGCCGTGTTGCCGTCAGTGAATGAAATGGCTGTTTAGATTGAGTATGTTATGTGCTTTAAAAAACAACAGAATTTTTATAGCCCACAAATGCCGATAATCTTAATCCTAGTCTGAATGTGTGGTATTTAAAGGAAGGCGTATATTATACTTATAAAATTAAACGCAATATTGTATTATACAGTACAATAGATGCGTATACGTATAAGCTTATAACGCGGTACCTTTTATGCCTTTGATTATAACCTCATCAGCCATCAGGTAACACAGCTGTTACATCCGTGCCACAGGTATACAAATAGTTGTCGTAGGTATACAGTGTTCTTCTGTTATTATGTATGGGTGCCCTGCACATACACATAGGTACATAAATACATAAAGGATCCAGATAATAAAAGTATACTCTTTATCATACTATATATAATATATATATAATTCTGTGTATAATATAAAGGTTCCGCACCACTGCCGCCATCGTTCACGTCTCCCATTCATTCGATACGCGTCTGTGCAGGATTACAGGGGTTGGTAAAGTCATAAAAATGTGTGTTTGTACATATATATTGTGTATGCATGTTAAGTATAATATAAAGAACAGGTTATTTAAGTTTCGGAACGTTTTTGCGTTCCGTAATTACCGTAGTAAATTTACGAGCAACAGGAAAACACCAGTGTATACTCTCTATACTCCATACGAATGTGTGTTTCATACATGTTACGTACAACACGTATACGGTATATTATGCGTATATTATGTATGGTTGTTAAAACAATCGAATGATAAAAAACAAACCTAGTATCGGAAACTCGGGAAAATATAATGAAAAAATTAAAGAAACGAGAATAGAAAATCTTTAAAACGTATGCTCGTATTGCTTGTAATCGCTTTAACCAACTGCGACCGACATGCAACGCAATATCATACGGGTACAGGACGCGGCAGGTTGTTCCTCCGACTATACATAAGTACTTGCATAATAATATACAGCATAAGTATACTAACACGCACGCTATATAAGATAAATATAAAGATGCCTTTATAGCTTATAAGACCTAAGAGTTATTATATACAAGTGGCAATAATTATTATTTTTATATACGTATAAATATAGGAAGTAGAGGGGATTAACCCATACTCTACGGATCCACCACTGATGTCTGATACACTGATGTGTTTATTGGATAATAAAATATATTATAATATTATGTGGTTAATCGATGAACGTTGTAAAAATAAAAATTATTCGTATACGTTAATAAGTAGATTGTAGATATCTATCAATGATTTTACGTAACGCGCACGTAATATATTATATTACTTCCTAGAGTATGAATTATATTTTAGAATTATTATTTAGTTATTAATGCTATAATATTAAGGTAGAAAGACATTAACAAAATATAAAATTAGTATTTTTAATTTTCGGGTTCAAGAAGAATTTTTTTACGTTAAAAAGTTGGTCGATTTTAGAATAACGCTGGTCATCATCTGCACTGGTCTTATTCTCCTTGTTCATCAAGCGGTTCAATTCTCCATTTAATTAATTGTTTTCGCTTCGTCGTTCGTCAGTACCTACGTATAAATATTAATTATGATTTGTAATGTGTTAACGATAGAGGCGATGAAATCTTGTGAAATTAGTCTTATTTCTCGTATTTACCTATATTGAATATTTTGTAAAACTTATTACTTCCAGTTAGACAAAAGATTATCAAGGATTAACCAAGGCGCATTAACTGATGTCAGATGGACGCATACATCGTATGTCACTTATATTATTCACAGGTTCCATGTAAAAATACAGTTAAAAAATGTATGCATACGCGTTTCTATGGTGGTTATGTTTTTAAAATTTTTGGTTTTATTATATTGACTGATATAATGTTAAATACTTAGAATTCGTAATATTCAAGTTGATTCTATGTAAAATAGTTACTATAGTATCTTATTCAATACTGTACATAATTTATACATAAGATGAAGGTGATAATGCTTAAAAAAATGTCCCTGTATGTTTAAAAAAAGTATTATAATACTATTCATTTGAAATCTATTGATAGAATAGGTACATTTAATAAAATACCCACCTGCAGTAACATCTGTCGTTACCATAAAAATTACAATAAATTATATTTTAAATAAAAGTATATAAAAATTTAAAAAATCAATTGTATTTCTGTACTTTATAGTTAGAGCTTGGAATATATAAATTTTATATCTGTGAAATCAGTGGATTATTACTGAGATTAAACATAAATATGCGTCGTCCATATAAAAAGTGTCCTAAATTCTTCACTAAAAATAATATCCTCTATTGCATTAAGAAAAAATACCTCGTTTACATTTTATTTATGTTTATTGTTTTTATTTGGACGCGCTGGTAAATAATTTGACAAATGTAGTCCTATTAACATATAATCATACCTAGTCATGACTTAATTTTGTCGAACAATAAATTTTTAAGTATAATACGAAATACGTATATCACGAAAAAAATGTAAAACTATTTTTATTCCTCTACGGCTCTACCCTGCTGTTTTTTCTTTTGATAATATATGTATATATTATACAAGTATTCTAACCCAGAACTCTAGTCATATTTACATAATCTGATTCAAGCACCATTTGTAGTTACAGAAAAAAAACACGATGAACAGTCGACATATTATTTTACATGAGGTTATTATAGTTCAGATAAAATATTCATTATTGTATTACTTCGTTTCTTTAAATTAGTAAATTTAACCATTTATAATTACTCCACGGAAGTTGATGATATATAGACCATGTTAACCTCTAAATAAATAATTGGATAGATATATATATTATTTTAAAAGGTCTTTTTCTAAAACTCATACCGTTTCGCTTTCTAAAATTTGCCTATTAAACAGTAAACATATTACTTAACCTCTAGATATTTAAAAACAAAATTTATTGTTAACATATAAATAAAACCTAGAAGTGTTTGCTAATTAACTTCATTTTGGTTATAACCTAAATGATTTTCAACAATAATCATAGTAAATTATCATTTATATTTATTTATATATAAATATTACTTATTATACAAATGGTAAACAAAAGCGAAGATTTGGTTGAATTTTTTGGGATAGAATTATCCAGAGTAAAGAGATTTGAGTATGGTCGAATTTCACTTGAGTTTAAAAAAGGGGATTTTGATAAAAATGTTATCCATTTGAATGATGAGTTAAACGTTTTTAAAACGCTCATTTCCTTTTCCGCTTTCAAGCTTAAAAGTGACAATGATTTTAATCATTGATGTGGTTTAAAATTATTTTTTTATACATATATAATATATATAGGTATAATATAATTATGTTAATAGTCATATGTTATAAATGTGTCATAATTTTTTTTTAATCCATTTTTAAAACTTATCAATTAATTTTTATAGTAACTATAGCAAACTGAATTCCTAAAATGACCTAGTCATTTATTTTTGAGTATATAAGTAAATATATTTTACGTTTATTTTTTTGCTGGTACTGATTTACGTACCAATATAATGTTATTAAATACTTTATGATGTTCGTTAATGAAATTTGTAATATTTTTAAATAAAGTTAATTTCTTAGTAATTTTTCTTTGAAAATCTTTTTTTAAACGAGTGCAGTTCAACTATCGCCGCCTGCTTATTACCTGAGTACAGTTAGACCATTTAATTTAATTAAAAAGTTTAATTCGATATTATCAAAGCGATTCGCATTCCAATCATAGTAATTCTAAATATTTTAGGTTTATAAATAATAGTCCATGTATTTAATTGCATTTGGGTGCTATACTATGAGAAGCTTTTCGTCGATATTATCCTAATGAACGGGTATACGTTCTACAATATAAGTAACTGCAATAACTATACACTGTATATTACATACATTATTTTATACATAATCACGTAAGTAAAACATTAAAAGCGATACTCAATATAAAATATTCATTCAAATAATTAGCCGTAAGTATTCATAAAATTTATACTCGAAAATAAATTTATTTTTTCGTGATGTACTTTTACATTGGACGATATAATTGATAAATTAGTGGACTCAGCTCTGCAATACTAGCACATCTCACACAAATTACCCACTATCATTATTAAATCCTACAGTAGACTATTACGAAAACTGATTTAGTAAAACGCTCAGTATATCTATCCGAATTACCTGTATATTCGTTTTCATATACGAACTGCATGTAAGAAAAATAATTTATCACCGTAGAGTATTTATTATTTCAAATTTATTTACGTGTAAATCAGTAAATATCAATGGTTTTCAATCGAATTCTTCCAGACCTATGTCGTATAAAGATATATTTATATATTATATTATGTACCTATATGGTCATAAGGATTATAAATAGTGGCGTAAAATCGATCTATTACAATTGATAAGGTGCAGTCATATATAATATTATATTAGGTAAGTTATATGTATATATAGATTCGTGTTATACGATCAGAATACATGTATAACCAACAAACACATATGCATGTATTGATGGTTACAATTTAAGCAATCTTCTTCCTTTCGGTCACTGTACCGTTGTATCATGTGACGCCTGACACCGTGTCCGGTTCGAATCATCCGACCGGATGTGATGTCGCGACGGGTGTTATTATTATAAAATTATATTATGTAACGGCGACGTGCTCCATAGTTGGCGGTAGAAACGTGTGAAGATGACAATAATATTATGCTGTAAGATATTGTTTTTCTGATCTGAGTATCTTACGCGTCTCGGAGATATATATAATACGAGAAGACAATAATAAAAATATAAGAAAAAAAATTATTAGGTATATATACTCATAATATACATTATGTATAGATATAAATAGTAGGTAAATGCACCTTACCTAAAATAATTTCTATACATACACAGCTAAAATTATATTTGTGTCATGTATAGCTTCCTTGGATAAAGGTATGCAGCGGCAGCCCCACGTGTGTACGAAAACACCGCAAACAATGTAGAAACATCAAATATGTAAACCCATACAGCACTACAGCTGGTGTTTCATAATAAAATATGATACAATACCTATAGACTACAGGTACCTAACCTGTATATTATAATACGTTGAATACTGACTTCTATAGGCTATGACATAGGGTATCTGACTGATGTATCCTAACCGTCTGTCTATAATATATAAAATATATAACAGAAAATAAATTACGTTTGATTACCCAATAACGGTTGTATGATTAGATGGAATGAAAATTTGGTGAGTAAAATGATAAAAGCTTAATGTCAAAATACACTATAATATGTTTGTATATATGTTTAAATGTAATATACTTGGTAGTTGTTAAGTATCTACTAACTATCCTACGGAGTGCGAAAACATATTATCTCCCTATTTTATATAAATACGTCTTTTCTAGAGTACTGCTGGATTGTTATATTTTTATCCTCATGACTTAAAAATTGTTTTAATTTGAGTTTCTATATAAACACTCAATTCATAAATAATTATAATATAATTTTACACACCTTATTATCATATATATATATATGTATAGTATATAAGTTTACCTTCGTTTATTAATTTATCTTTTGATAAAATTAACTGTTAAAGGAAAATACTAAATGAACTAATTTCCGACCAAATTTCAAATAGTCTCAACTCCAAACGTACACAAACAAAATTTTGAATTTTCTTCTATAAACTTGAACAAACCTAGGACAATTTATTAAGTAATGTATATAATGTATAGGCACCTAAATATATTTAAATGTAAATATATTCATATAATTCTAAAAATATTATTTACAGTAACAATATGTACAAAATATTACACCAAATAGACAATAGTCTTACAGATGTCACAGATATTTTTTAATAAAAAAATTAAATATTTAATAAATTTGTGTGATTTTGAACATTTTGACCTACCAACTGGTCATTTTTTTGCAACATAACATCACGAATACTAACATATAAATCCTTTTTTTCGAGTAAATAAAAAAAGATTTGAACGATTAATATTACGTAGTAAATTGAATCAGCAGTAATAATAGGTAGATAATCTACAAAACTAAAACATGAATATGAAACAAAAAAAAATCGCCGACAAAGCTAAAATATATTGGACAGCTAAGTGTAATTATCGATCGGATAGTATAAAGAAATTAGTTAGTGTGCCTAAATATAAAACATAAAAAAATTCATTGTATAATACTATATTTATGTGAAGTTTAATGATGATGATATATTGTGTTCAGGGATGCGATCAACGGATCTACCGTGAACACCGTGAACACCGAAAATCGAAATGTCTGTCGTCGTCGTCGTCGTTTTACCGTGGCGGGTACCCGTATTGTATTATATCCGTCGTATAAATGTATAATAGTAGTAATAGTTGTGGTAGTAGTAGTAGTAGTGGTAGTAGTAGTAGTAGTAGTAGTAGTAGTAGTAGTAGTAGTAGTAGTAGTAGTAGTAG
>NW_020271560.1:5379452-5509880 GCF_002803265.2 Melanaphis sacchari | reverse complement strand
AGTAGTAGTAGTAGTAGTAGTAGTAGTAGTAGTAGTAGTAGTAGTAGAAGTAGCAGTAGTAGTAGAAGTTGTGTTTAGTGACGGTGGTGGTGGTGGTGGTGGACATCGGTGGTGCACTGGTGCCGTACGACGCCGCCGCCGTCGTGTCAGTCTGCCGGTAACATTCATTCGGTTTGTACGCGTTCCAGTCGATTGTTTTGTAATCGTCTTTTCGTGTGTTTGACGCCCGTTAGGAATTCGAATAATTTTTGTAAAATCATACCGTTTTTAATCTCTCGCTCTCTCCCTATCATTTACCTCGGGTAAACTCGAATGTGTGTGCTGTCGCGAGTGTGTGTCGTATAGGTTTGTGCTACCAGTAACGTCATGGATAATACTCGATAACTGCAACTCCCAGAGGATTCGAACAGGTGCATTACGCAACGGTGGCTATATCGACGAAAAGGTAAAAAGATAAAATTCAAAAATAACCGACACAGACGTTGTTCTTTTGCCTTTCCTTGTGCGTATTATGATACCCTTTGTCGTCGGTCGACCCGGCGACATCTAATCATTGGTGGAAAACGTATTTGTAGCTGTGGCGAAACGTGCAGAGAAGCTGAGTAGAATTCGACCGGGAGGGGGAGGGTTACGCGTACCCGGGGTTATACGCATACGATATATGCGCCAAGCAGCTTTGGCCGGAAGAAGCTGGTCGGTCACGTGCGAGTGACTAAAAAAGGGGAGACCACCGCGTGCACGGCTGCAGATATAACATAATACATGTAGTATACGTATAATAATATTATTCGCGTTGGGTAGACATTCTATAAATATAATATGATGCAAGTATAAGTTTATCGACTTCCATCGGCAGTTCAAACACGTCCATATAGACTGCAGAGCACATTTATTTTGCTTATAATATTGTTATACTTGAACCGTTCTTTCGCAATTTTATTCTTTACGGCGATATTAATTTATACACACGCCAACGCGGTGTGCACACTACACAGCATGATGTATGACGTGAGCATTTAGATTCGACACTCATCGATATTGATGTTTCCTACACTTATCACGCTATATTTTAATGCAGACGATCGAAGACAAAAATCAAACAACTTCAGTGTTTATTGCATGTTTACATTCTATGTGCTTATTGTAAAATATAAATATATATATAATATATATATATATATATGTACCTCCTGCACGTCATACTGTATCTAGAATTTATTACGTATTTCAAAATATTTATATCGTGACGAATATATACCTGCTATAGTACTATGAGGGCTATGAGTGATGATTCAACGATGAATTAATGTACTCATTATATTTTATCATGAGAAACTTTAACGCTCGGAACCTTATTATACGATCATAGTTTCATATCAACTATAGGGGTTGGTTTCTATGTAAAAAAAATAACAGAAATCATCTACTATACTAATTGCTTATAGTTTTTGTTTAATATCTAAACTACTAAAACTAGCTTTAAAATTAAATAATTTAAAAAAATAACTCTGAGAAAACTCAGATAATTTAGTTAGTTACTTTTAAATTTGACAATTACTTTAAATTCACTCTAATAGTATTTATTAGTTATATTAAAATTAACAAAACTATAATAATTAAAATAAATGCTTAACATAAATTCCAATATGTCATGCGCTTGTAAGACGGATGCTCAGCTCAATAAATATAACCCTCATATAAAGTTTTTTTTCAATTTTTTTATCAATGTTCAGCCGATAACTTGTTAAAAAATATCTACGACTGTTGATAATCACTAATTATCTACAATTCAACAGCCGTGGTCATAGTATATCAAGATTGAAATAACACATATTTATATACCTACTTATACAGATATTATAACTATTTAATCGTCATCCGTCCGACATAAAATTGTAGGCATTGAATAAATTAAAATATGTTAGTTTGAATTAAAAAATTTATATTGGGGAGGGTTATTTATTATACAATAATATTTATTTTATTTATTTGTGATGTATTATAAAAAACCTAATTTAATATTATGTTAAAAATAATTGTTAGGTTAAGTTAATAACAATACAATTTTAATCAATGACAAGTATGATTTAAATAGAAAAATATTTTCAATCCTAAAAATGCATTATAGTTTTATTATTTGTCATACGTTTGTTAATGTTCCTTTAATCTAAAATTAATTACTAATTTT
Organism: Melanaphis sacchari; assembly: GCF_002803265.2. Taxonomy (NCBI): domain Eukaryota; kingdom Metazoa; phylum Arthropoda; class Insecta; order Hemiptera; family Aphididae; genus Melanaphis; species Melanaphis sacchari. Next base: position 5,507,692 of record NW_020271560.1, on the reverse strand, counting down.
TAAAATAACAGGAAATACATTGATTAATTGCACCCTGCAAACAAAAACATAAGAATATGTGGATATTAATTTTAAACATGATGGTAGTTATACTTAAACTAAAAGGTAGTATTTTAATGTTTAAATGATTTCCTTTTTATTTAGCAGTACTGAAAATAATACAATTTTCCGCTCTAGTTCTGGATAATATATATTATTTACTATTTAACAACAAACAAAAAGAAGACATTATACCTATTCATAAACCCATATCGATTTTCATTTCAAATAGAAACTACTAAAGAGGTTCTCTTCAGTCTTCTAGGTACTGTGTAAACTGTACACATTACACACACACACGCACACATACACATGCACGCATGCACATACCTAGAAACCACTATAGCACCATCCATTTGTATGTAAAGAGATAGGTAACCAAAGACAAACGTATTTTATGCGTTGGGCTGAATAAAACCCGTAGGCTGTAGGTGCCATGCCTTGTCTATTATTAGTGTTATTATTATTTTAATAAACAAGTAAATGGTACCCGAGGGTGCCGACCGCGACTTATAAGTATGTCAACATATGACCGAGGCCTTATGCCTGATTTCCTGATCAGTTTTTAAACATTTAGTTTATCAGAACACTTTTTACACTATATGTCTGAACATCATGTCACTTTCATTCTAATATAAATAAACATTACAAAAGTTTCGTAGAACACTGAAGTAACATTTTTTTTTATTATTAATTCACGAATATCCGTACGATTATCTTTACGATTTTATTCATATCAATTGATTACAATTAATTGTTCAAATAATGCGAGTAAAATTATAAATGTTATTTTGTTCACTATGAAACAACATTGACATAAATAAAATATTATTTCTTAGTCTTTTTAAAATAAATTTAATATAACAGGAAATCATCATTATATTATTTATAAATCAGATTTTCAAACAAAATAATAATACAGGTACCTTGAAATATAATATAGAACTAATAAACCTGAAGCGCTGAAAATAAGAATAATTTTAATGACACATCATTAATCATCATTCATCATTATAAATTCACAATCGTGAAATTTGAACAACTTGTATATAAGTAGAATATGGAAGATGAATTGGAATCTTAGTTAGGTATGCACGATATTCGAAATAATAACAGGGCAGCATGAATGCATGATTATTATTATATGTACATCTTCAAGCCATGGATAATTGTTGTTACTTGATACGCCGACTGATGTATGTGGCTCTACTGGAATATGTTCTTATTTATCCTGTGTGGTATACCTACAGGCGTCATCTAGAAAATGGTATCTCCCATAGTGCTAGTCTCCTACGGTTTCTTGGCGCCTTATGTGTACAAAAAAAAAATAATATTTATTTTATTCAGTCCCAAAAATTTTATGAACTATGGCGCCAGTGTCCAGCGCTGACAAACAAGCATGTACAAATAATTTCAAAAAAAATATTGTGTTCCATTTATCCCCATCGTTTTTAATAAGGCGCTATAGACGTAGGTATCCACGTTTAACAGATTTATAGGTAATCATAATACAACGATCTCTAAATCATATTACAATATTTAGTTTTATAACTCACACAAAAGAGTATGATTAATGAAAATGATTATATTTTAAGTCCTTGAAATATGAAAATAAGTTACACATTTTTTGAAAATGTGTATAAGAATAAGAGGGTGTGGGTTGCTTATATATTTATTATGAAATAATGGAGTAGGTACAAGAAACTGTATATGCTATTAAGTTATATCGTTATGTTATAAAATATTAGAGAGTTGACTCTTGAACTATTGTCAGTCATTATGGGTAAAAATAAACTACTTAATATTTTTGAATCATAAATAACTACATTATTTTTATAAAAACTCATAAAAAAAGTTTTAAATTCATTTTTGAGTTTCATATTATGAATTATTTAATAATATCTTGAATACACAGACACTTATAAGAATTACGTGTAATGAATGTCAGTGCTTTGAAACTACCTAGTGCTTATATGTAATTTAATACATGTTATAAATTTAATTCAAGTAGTAGACTAGCCAAATGTAATCTATAACATTCAGACTTCAAACAAATAGTTACATTTTATGATTTATTTCACCAAGGTTACTGGTTAAAAAGTTTGTCCATTGTCTTGATTATTTCATATTTGAATTAATAGTTTTAAAGTTCCATTTATATAATATTATTTATTATTGGAAGGATTAGAACCATTGGTACAACAATATAAATTAATTTTTATTGTATTTCGTAAAATTACAAACATTTGGAAAAAATCAAATAGTCAATTTATCACTTTAATACAAAAAAAGACAATTTACTACTCTATAATTATAATACTATACTTTACTCTAAAATGATACATTAGATATGAGTATAAAAATAAAAATTAGGGTTTGAATGATGACCACCCAAGATCTAAAAAACCTTACTTAATGTTAACCTTACTCATAAATGTAGGTAGGTAAGTAGGTATATAAAGATCTTAAGTGTTTGACGTTTTAGGAAATTCTGTCTAGATATATTTATTTGAGTTATACTAAAAAACTTAAGTATAACTATAACTATTTATTAAAATTTAATTAAATGTATAAACCATTGATTACAAAATTCAAAACCAAATGTAAATTATTTGTATTCAATTAATAATTATTTAAAAGATAAACATATTTTTGTTTTAAAAACATAGTTTACGTCCAGTTCAGTAGAAACAATTTCATGCTGTTGCCTTAATGTAAAAGTAAATAAACTTTTTTTATGATATTAGCTTAGTTCTTAAGCTTGTTTTTAGTAATTATGTAAAATGTTACAATTTGAAATAACTAGCTTAAAAATTAAAATATTATATTATAAAAAACCAACTGATCTTATGATTCAATTGTGACAATTTCATAGTTAATTTAAGTGAATGTGTGCATATACATCTAGGGTCTGAAATTGGTATAAAAAGATTTCGAATTATCATATTTCAAAAGAAACTCGAAAAGTTACTAATAATTAGTTGTAAATAGGAAATTGAAGTTAAAAAAGATAATATTATCTAAGATTTTTGTGATAAAATGTACCTCTGATGGATTAAGATCGGTGGTAGGTATATTAATGCATAGAAATTTGTCATAGATATTTTAATGACTTCTGCGCTACTGGGTTTAACGCAAATAAACAATAAAATAAAAAATCTTAATTTGCATCTCAATTGTAAAATAAATTAATAAATTAAAAAATTGGTGAACTATAAAAAATAATTTTGTATTATCTCAAGTAGATTTCAATTTAGTAATATATATATATATATAAATTATGTGGAATTTTTATAATACACAAAAAATAAAAAAAAGTAGCAAATATGGCATGTAGGATACCAGAACATCCAAAACAATTGTTGAATATTAACACAAATGTTTAATAAATTTTATTAATCGAATTAGAAAAAAATACAATTTTAAGTAATTGCTTTAAATTTTATGTGAAGTAAAATAAATAAATTTATATTTCTAGTATAATTCTAAATTATTATTTTTTTTTTTTTTTAATAATCACTTGAATAAATTATATTCGTGACCTCTACATATTATTATCGTGTACAAAGACTTAAAGAACAAATTGCATTCTCACGGTTATATTTTTTTGTTCTCGAATCAGTTATACTTTCCCATCTTAGATTCTTCCTTACGCTGTGTTTTTATAGGTTCAAATGTATTTCAATCTATTTTGATTTAATTTTTAAGTCAAGTTATGTTAACGTTCGCTGTAAAAAGTGGAATCAATTAATTTAATAGAAATAAACCTTTTGAATTTTTACTGCGTCTTGATCAAATAATTGATGAATAAAGTTCGTTCCAATTAAAAAAAATAACATACCATTATATAATGTCGAATGTGTATATGTAGACAATGAATCAGAAACTTCTACATTTAATGAAAAATGCAAATTACGTGAAATAGATATCCTTAATAATAAAAATGTATAAACACAGATACTTGAAGTATCGAGAATTTCTACTTTTTTGCCATACTATTTTGAATCTATAATATACGATAATATACTTATATAAAAATAAAATTTAATTTATTTATATTATTGAAAAAAATTCCAATAAGTTATTTACGCATTCGTACTTTAATGAAACTAATAAAAGAATTATGCCAAATTGCAACCAGTTTAAATCATTAATTAATAAGGGCTTATAAGTTCTAAGATAACCGATATGGTAGTTATTACAGAACTAATAATATCATAAAATTTAAAAATATCTATAAAGATTGTATTTTATTAAATATTATAAAACTTAAATATACGTATATGTGAAAATATCAACTCATAATGTGTAAATAAACAGAATCATTCAAATTTTAAAAATGGAAAGCATTAGACTATTAACCTTAGTTATATTTCAGTAACGTAGAACTTCAATAGCTCATATTATATTCACATAGCATGCAAACATTAAATTACACTAAAAAAAAAAAATGAATTAGTGAAACATTTATATAATTACAATATTAAATGTTATGGCTAGGAAAAAATTATTTATCTATATGTAACTATCATGTTCATGTAAATGTGTCACAAAAAATTGCTGTTTCTTACTTCTTAACTTTTAATGAATCATTAATTATTTATTGGAAGGTAAATTAATTTAATTTCATAAAATATATTTATATTCATAATAAATTAATAGTTAAATTTAAAAATTTTATTAGCATTTTGTGTGTGTATACTGCCTAACACTATAGTACCTATTATATAATATCTTATGTAACTAAATGTATATATGCGTGATATATATTAAATACACCATGAAAGATTTTTTTATAAATACGTAATCAAAATTCTACTTGTCTTACTATAACAATTTATTTATTTATAATAATTATGATTTATGTCTTTAATATACATGTATGTTAAACAAAAACAATTAAAAAAAGCCTTGTCCGTTTATGATTTGTTTAGTTATTCAATTGATGCAATATAAAGTTTGCATTAGATATTAATATATTATATTAATTGTCATAGGTAATCAAAATTTCTGATAATAAGTTCCCCCTACTTTAAACTCCGTTTATATTATAATTTATTTCACGTTAATTGGCTTGACGTGTATAGTTCTTAATACTAACACAGTATATTATTATGACTATTGCAGACTGCAGTTTTGTTTATAAATTAAAAATAATAAATAGCTCTTCATACTCATTCTGCATCACTCTATAATTCCACTTCTATATTATACAGTACCTCGTGTCGTACTGTCGTGTAAACATCATGTTTATTCGAGTAAAATAGAAATAAAAACATCATTATAATAAAGGTCAAGTCATGATTTGATTGTTGTCGCACGTAAATTTTCTATAAACCATGTGTGCGTGAGTTTCTACAGCATTGCGAATGCAATTGCGATGTATAAATGTATATAATATAGCTCTTTTGTTTTTTTTTTTTTTTTGGTTTTGTAATAATATAATCATACTTTATACATTAATATCACGGAGGATATATGATTGTAATGTTATCGGATATTTTACAACGAATACATGCAGTAAGCTTTAAATACAGCCAATAATTAAATAAGTAAACCTTATAAAACAAATAAACCACTGTTTATAATTACCCAATTTTAAATTGTATAATATATAGGTACCTAAGTATCACAATGAAATTCACCTATACATGGGTACTTATAAATTGTATAAATTGTATGTACAGTAACTCGCATGTAGCAAATGACTGCAATTACAGTATGAACTGGAATATGACTACAAAATGTAATAAAAACCAACGGTTGCCGAGTAGTATATCGAATGCTTTTATCTACCATATATTTAGATAGATCCAACGAGTAATACTACTTTCCCTGCAGTGTATATTATGGTACCCCATATTCTTCCCATCGCTTTTGTACATTAAACGCACTGAGTACGCAATACTACCACCCATTCTGCGCAAATAACTGAGTTTCCGGTTCTTACAGATAAATCTTAAATCATGAATAATAATTTGCATTTAGAAATCCTAAATAATAATTTAACTTAGTAAAACAACGTATAAGTTACTACGCTTGAAAGTGGTTCTAAGTTTTTTTTTCTTATTTTCGGAGTGTGTGTAGTTATTAGTTATTGTATTATATGTTTGTATATTACTACGAGTATAATACTGTAAGCTGGTATAATGCGTACTAATATATCATATATATACAAACGCAACTCTAAATAAACCCGTCGTGCAGTTGATATTGAAAATGGTTCTTGTCGAATGTCGTTGATCGAACAAAATACTGCAACCGGGCTTGTAAGTATAGCACAATGTTCTTATATAAATAAAGCTATTGATAGTCTAGACTCTGGATTCTGTTCGGAAATACTGTTTACGACGACAGCAAACAGCGGCGTTGTAAAGTGTACAGCTCCATAAGCGATTTTAAGGGTGTGAGGAATTAGTTAAACCTTAAATTACACCTAATATTTGTATTAACCTTTCAGTAAAAAACAGTTTATTTTAAACGATAGCAAAATTTATATATTAGACTGTAAGTTAACACAAGACCTAGCTTGTAGCCTCAGCCTCTGATATATTATAATATACCCACTATGATATTCACAATAATATATTTTATAATTATTATTTTTATCAACCCCGTTAACTCCTCTAAACAATGAACTGTTGAACTCTGGATATGCGTTCGACCGTTATCTCTGAACAGGTCAGGTTAACAGGATGATTGCAATTATGGTGTTGTGGCTACGGAAATGTCAACTTATTTATTTCAACGCGGTTTTACGAATGCAGTCGATTTAAATAATTCGCGGCATTGGCGGCGGTGTCGCGCGTCGCGTGACCGACCGACCGCTTCTAACTCATTTAATCGGATTAAGAGTTTCGTACGGAGGGACAAAAAAAAAATGGATGAATAAATATAAAAACACTAATGTCATCCCCCAGTGATTCATGTATTGTGACGTACACGGATGTAATATGTGCAGTGAGTAAAACAACTGAAATACAATAAATTTCAAAACAATTTATTTTTTAGTAAAGTACATAAAATATTAGTAAAATTTTTTGTGTACTTACTTTTTTCACAAATTTTCGTTTGATTAGAAAATAAAATATGAATTCATAAGTTTAACGCACAATACCTGTAACTAATACAAGCTTAGATGAGTTCTATCATTTATAACTATATGTTCATAAACAGTTTTAGACTACTCCATGTGTAAAATTATCTTATCCCAAATCAACCAGCGAAATGTCATTTACTCGAAATACATTCACTTACGAAAACTGATACAGAATATTCATAAATTTTTACGCGTTAAAGCATTTACCTATGTATATATTTAACATTTAAGCATACTGCACCGCACCGTGCAGGCGTGTCACATGTATACGAGTACGCTAATCATACCATGTTAATCTTCAAAACTGTGACGTTTTTCGTTTCGAGCGGAACAGACAGGTCCGCGAGACAATGACAATTACAAATATATAAGACGCAAAATACACGTTTATTTATGTACTAAGTATATATATTTTTAAGTGTAATAATTAAAAAAAAAAACGTTTACACGGTGACGATTAGGAAACAAATTGTTCTTAAATAAAAAAAAGCGTTTTAAATTAAATAATATATATATATTTATATATTATGTATAAATGCATCTGTTCTTTTATACATGCTATACGTTTTTCTGATAAGCGTTTATTGATAATAATGATATGTATCCTATATAAGCTCGTTGTAAAGTCAACAAGTGCGCATATCATATCGTTGTATGATATATTGTATTATAAACGCGGTGGCCGTCGTGGGTATGAGCTCTGTGTGCATTCTGGATAACATTTAAGCGTTTAATTCCACTAATGCGTAAAATATACAGATAAGGTCTTTTTTCCCTTGAGACGGAAACAACGTTTAGAATTCAAATAAGAACCATATTTCTTTGTTTATATATATGTATAAATATATGAAGGAATTTAGAATGCGTGGATGCCGGAGTCTGGAGTCTGGACCGTGACATACCTAATAGACTTGTTTTGATTTTTGAAGAGTCTAAACGTACCTATTCCAATCTACCTACGTATTATTGACTTGAATTTGTTTCTTTTTCTTAATAATTTCGGAGATGTAAAATCTACGGATAAGACGAGGAGTTTATCAAATTATCTAAATATAAATGGTTTGACTGAAAACTAATTAGGATATCGTGAATTTGGAGAATCTATTCTATGTAACACAATAAGATATTATATCACAATTTAATCTTATGAAGTTATGCGGAATACCGAGGTCTAACAAAAAGAATCCATTAATATTACGTGTGTTATAACCGTCGACTGTCGTTTGTTCGTTACGAGGCTACCGCCATACTATTGTCGAGTATAATATAAATAATGGAAGTCGAGAAAATATGATATCGTACATTCCTACCGGTCATTAGGGTCTGTCGGATAAATATCGCGGCCGTCCGCCGTTTCCGTAATGATCTAATGAATGATTCAGAAGGAACAGAAGGATAAATTAGTATTATCACTATTATAGCAGCTGCGGACATATTATGGCGGTCGGTCGTTGTGTTTCATCGGAATCTGCTAAAACGAAGCGTTGCATATACATTATGTAAATCAGTAATAATTATTATTGTTTGTTTCTATTCGGCGGCGGCTACGTATATGGTAGAGTGGTAGCGGCCTGTTGCAGCCCTCACAATTGATGGTTTTCACTCAGACGCGCGCGCGGAAAGTTATGATTTATAAATATTCAATTCAATCGAAATGGACGGGGCACCTCCCATTTTAGCTCAATTATAATAATAATATTATTATTCATGTACGGGCGGCGACACCGCACGGCATTAATCTTTCTCTATCATACTCTCTCACTCTGCAAGCCAGACACACGCAGCGTGTTCGTTTTTACGTGTTATTATCGTTGTTAATTTTGCATATAATAACGATGATAATTGATAGTAATCGTAATGCAGGAACGGTAAAGGTATAATTAATGAACTATACATTTGCATTCGGATAAACCGTTATAGCGCAGTGTCCTTTTACGATCGCCGCGTGTATACTGCGGTGAACATACGCGCGTTTACAAAATAACATCGCGCGTATAAATAATACGGCAATAGTCTGATATTGAATTACGAGTGCAGTTAGCTTGTTGTATCGACGGGGTTATCATAAATAGATCGACATTTCTATTTGCAGTTTAGTCCACTACGTGTTTACGTCCCACATCACTCGATACGAACCCATAGTAGAAATCTACCAGACGCAATTGCAGGACCGCAGCCATTGTGTTTTTATGTCAATATGCATATTATGGAGTGTCATAAATGATATTAAAAAAAAAAGCTATTTTAAGATATTATAGATACCAATATACCATAATATATTGTACATAGAACATTGTGTACCTACGTGTGCTATCACTGTGAATCCTAATGGTTAATAATAGTAAAGGTTAGGTCAAATTCATGATGAAGTAATAATATATTATGACAATGAAAACGACAGCACTGTATAATGACTGTAGGGGAGACTTGAAGAGTGAATAAAGAAAGATATGTACCCACTACCCAGTGCCGAATTGGATATGTATATATCGGCCCGTCCAATCTTAGAACTTTTATTAGTCTAAAAACCTATGGGTTAGAACAATAAAATTAGTTTAATATTTCATCTACCAAAAAAGACTGATAATTCACTTGTTCTATTCGAGTTGGTCGCCTGCTGTATGTACATTTTCGTCGACACTTATTGATCCTAAATATATTTGTAAAAGATTGCGTCTCCACGTCCTAATGGGTCATAGTTTTTTTATCAAGCAAAATACATATACATATTATAAAAAATATAAACTAGCATGCCACTCGTATATAATATTCATTAAGTGTATTAATCGCACCGACATGTCAAAACTCGTATTCGCCGTAAATACACATTAAACATTTAGGTATATATTATTACAGTATACTATTTACATATAAACGCGTACAGGCCTACGTGCTGTACGTAAGTCATGTTTATATATTTTCTACACATAGTAACAAATATATATATGTAATGTAGACATAAATATGCATTTTGTCAACAACCGATTTATGTACAGTTTAGAAATATAAGTATTACGGTAGAGTCAACTCTTAAAACCCGAACGTCGACCGGTTCTACGTCGTCTAGAGATACTATATACAACTTCCGACACACCTTTGGGTGACGGCCGTAAAAAACAGCTTCGCGTATATGTTCCTGATGTTTATATTGTATAATGTATATACCTATGATGATATGATATGCCATGTGTATTACGTAAAGATTCGATTGACACGAAAACCAACTCGGCAGTAACTGCATACATACAGCGCGTATACATATATATATAAGCATATTATACATAGTATATCTTGCTGTAGTCTACTGATTCAATCTTACGCTCATGTGTGATCCGAATAATCAATTAAGAGAAAGTGCGCCTCCCGGGTGCAAATATAATATATATTTTTTATTTCCATTTTTTTTTTTCATCAGAGATATTTACGTTCAATCATTTCGTCAGTCATTATACTCGCACTACGCAGAACACGACAATTTAGAATTTTATACATCAACGCTAACCGCTAAAGGCTATACCATCTTGCTAATGTATTTGACAAAAAATATGTTCGACAAATAGATATCGGTCAAATGAGAGTTCATTATCGAGTATTATTATAAATGCTATGATATGTTTTATGATATATCTGAATAAACAATAATAGTATTGACCTCGCTACAACTTTGTAAAGATGATTCTGAAATACTACGTATTGCTATAATCTCCTTAAGTCAATATGCCATACTACGCTACTCGTACTTCAGTCTTCAATAGTGTATGTCATTAAAATGTACAAATAGTGTAGGTACTAGTTGTTTAACTAGGTTTTTCGAAGCTATTTAATGGTATAGTGTAATAAGTATGACGTGTGTAACCAAAATTACATTACATGAATTGCGAATCAATGACATTGTAATACAAGGTATATTTACAAGTTTACAATGCACTTATTATCAAACATCTAACAACTAATAAACATTTAAATAATGTGTACTCTAATATATTTCTCGGTGATAGTTTCATAAATTATTGTGAATGACAAATAATCAAGTAACTACTCACATAAAATATTATTAATATTTACACGAGAAAAAACTTGATTTTAAAGTAGAAAATATTATAACCAAACTTTGATAAAAGGCAAATTAGAAAAAACTAATTAATTTATAATTCACTGTTCTATTTATATGATTAACTATACTATTGAATTTTTAAATAAATATATTAATTACATTTATTGGTTAGGATTTAAAGAATTTAGAATTAAAAAGAAAAAATACAAAGTATCTGTTAATGACATTTTAAATAATAGCATGTAATTATAATTACAAAAATACGATATAAGGAGGTACAAAATAATTAAACACAGTGTGCACTGTGTACAGAGTGGAACAAAAATATAAATAACAGTGTGTTAACTTTTATTCTTATTAATATTTATTTTTGATATAAATTTAACAATTATTATGAGAACTAAATACAAAAAATAATTTAAAATTTAAACTATATATTTTTTTTATACATTTAATGTATTAGAATTAAAGTTATTAAAAAAATAATTAATTATATATATTAGTTATTTCTGTTACACTCTGTATAGGTTAAAACGTGAAAAGTAATTTAGATAATAGTTTTTAGAACATTAGTGATTAAATTTAACCTATTAGAAATGAGAACATTAACAAGTCGGTAAAATCCACGAAAATTAAATGTATTTTATATTACCATTTAAATAGTCACGAAACAAAGTTATGGCATGGCAACAAGAAACTTATATTATTTGTATTTGATTAATTTAATTTCAATTGATAATCACAAAGTGGAAGTACAAAATAGTTAAACAGTTTTTGTTTATTATATCAAATTCAAGATGGTAAACTACATTTTTTATTATAAAGATAAGTAATAATGTATTGACTATTTTATGTTTTAGAAAGTTAATGGAATAATTATTCACTTCAAAATAAATAATATATAGTTTATTATAGACTAATTACATTATTCTCATTATATGTATCATATATTTATATCAACTCAACGTCTAACAAAAAAAAAAAAAATAAAAAGTCTGAAATAAACCAATTTTAAACTGGTTTTGATAAAAGTATTATAACGTCGTTGAATATATAATTTTTTATAAAAGTTTTATCGATTTAAATATACTGTGCGTATCCAATTAGCGATTTGAAAATAGAAATAGTAATTTTGCATCGAACATGAAAAGTATTATAGGTTCCTATTGTGTCTTTAAAAATATCGGTCAAGTGGGTTAGGTTAGATGAAGTGGTTGTATAACAATATAGGTACACTACGGTAGTTAGCACACGAGTACCCACCAAGCTATGTTACACAGAATTTGTGCACTCAACCCTGTTTTGTGCAGAGTTAAATAAATTTCAATTATCAATTAATGTGTGTTATTGTCAGCTTAATTTGTAATTTCTATTGTGCAAAGCGAGTAAAATTACATTTGCTCGAAGCGACATTATGAAATCGTATAACGATTGTACATTGTCTAGTGATAACAGCTATAATGATACACATTTTGTCCTAACTCGAAGAACCTTGGCTCCGGGACGAACAAAACTCGAGGACATTGTTGCAAAACGGTTTTCCTATTTGTATACAGACGTATACTAACGGCACTGTCGGGATAAACTGTTAAATATAATAAAACAGATACCTTTTATACCTCTTGTGTACCTATAGAGTATAAGAGGTACACATGTTGGATTACACGGGAGTTTGACCTTGGTTAAGAGACTTGATCTACAAACGTATACACTTATAATATATTATGTTCGGATAGTGGACGTATAGTTATTACTTATTATAATCATCGTGCGAAACTATAATGTACGATTTCTCGTTATTTTCCAAAAATTGATCTGATACCAAATATTTTTTTTATTTATATAATATATACGCTGTGTGTATTTAAGTATTTATTTTTTTGAATTTGATTTTAAGCTTAACATTGTTACCAATAAATGTCGACACATTAGATTTTTTAAAAGATCAAAATCGAACAAAAATATACTTTGATAAGGTACATTATTTTAGATTATAAATTGTTTTTTTACGCATTGTTGTAGATATATTAATATAATATAAATACCTACAATAAGTTGCAATATTATGTCTCAATTTTGTTTTGAAGGTGTTTCAAGACTTAGTCGTCTTATACTTTAGAATCACGGGAATACCATTTATGAGTGCAACATCTGTGATATCTTATTTTTAATACTTATTATAACTAACGTCTTGCGTCTGCATCAAGATCCAGGGGCGTATACAAGAGGAGATGCGGAGGTCAGATTACTCATATAAAGCCTTTTTAAATTTTATAAAATAGTGTTCCCACTATTAGAGCGTTACAAGAAAACAAAAAAATGGCTAGGGTTGTAAATTTGTATTTCATCACATTCAAAAGACGGTACGCTGTTAAACTAATGACTAATCAGTAATCATAGAATTATACTCATTTCATAATATAATATGTTTATATTATAAACATTATATTATTATAGAAATAAAATGCATGGGCTTTATGCATTTAAACTAAAAAATATTATCAGTTTTAAAGAAGTAATATTGATGAATTCATTTAAAAATAAAGAAAATTAAATTTTGTACTAAAAATTAAGTGTATTTAAATGTATATGTTTTATTATTTATTATTTTAATGTACATATACCTAGGTTTACTTTTTTTTTATCCCTCCCCCCCCCCATACAAAAATTATGTTCGCGCCCTGCCCATTGGTATGAACATTATAATAGTTGATTGAAAATACTATGTGTGCGGTAGAATATTACGTCGAAATATGATTTCTATGGAAATATAAAATATAAATGTTTTTAAAAACGTTTTATAGACTACATTGTTTTTTTTTTTTATTTGTTGCTATTTTCGACGAGTAAAAGTAGGTAATTCAGCGGTCAAAACAAACGAGAAAAATATTACAAACGGCACGAAGTGATATACTAATAATACGATTTAAAAACTCGAAGACATAGCGCTATTCCATAGTAACTGACAACTGTGTCGAGAAACCAAACAACAATAATATAATACCATTCTACGTTTTCGTTTATTATTGACGGACCACTGTCAATAATAATAATTATTGTTATTATTATTATTATTATTTTAATTATTGTCATTATTATTACACCCATGTTTAAGTGTGGTCATCGGAGTTCATCGGGTTCTTGGAATGGTAATTCGAACACGTACGGTAAAAAATATTTTATTCATTAATGTACACTGCACGTATTCCACAGTCGAACTCGTCGCGCGCAGATGCAATGAGTTTGTTTTGTTTCTTTTTTTCGTTCCTGCTTATAATTATTGTCCATGTGCACTCCATTTCGCGTCATCGTTGGCCGCGGTGTCATCGTAATAGCGATAATACATTTATTATTCGTACACAACTCTTCCGCGTAATAATATTTAATAAATAATGACTTACGGTGTATGCCCATACGTGTGCGTTCGTATACCTAACCGGTGCCGTATTTCAACGACTATAATCATTATTGTTGTCTTGTTGTCGTGTGTCGGCTGTTATAAAATATTACGAAATCGACGGAAACTTCCTCGCAATGCACTTTATGAAATACACTTGTCATTAGTACGAGAATGCAACAAGTTCAATGTCATGTCTGGAGAAACCAATATGGTTTTCGGTCCCCTCACCATTCAATTTTTTATATTTTTAATATAGGTCAAATATGATGTAATATACACTATATATGTGACTTATATATTATAATGTATAGATAGTTACAACACTTTCTGAGCCCACTTATCTTCCACGAACAATTTAAAAAAGGTAAGATTAAACTCTTGAGACCTAAGTATTAAATTTAACAAGTTGAAAACTAAAAACTGATTTATTATTAAATAAAAATAAATAAAATATTTAAAACTGGTTTTTAGCCTTGATTTTGAAAATGTAAACAACATTAATAATGAATAGGTTTTCATGTTAATATTATTCATTGGGAATACTTTTATTTAATTTTGGTATGATCTGTTAGATTGCACTATTGTCTAAATTATTTTGTTGAATCATAATAATATTTTATTTTTACTTGACTAAATTAAAACATTTTAATAGTTGCTTACCATCACGAAAATAAATTGTTGCAAGAAAGTAATTAGATCATAAAGGTATACACTATTTAGTTGGACGAATAATTAGCTAATAACCTTTTTTTCAACTTTTCTTTGTTCGGAAGCTATTATAATATTTTTTAATTAGTAATAATTATTGACAACAATTTGAAATGTAAATATGCTAAACTGTGTATAGTTGAAAATATTATTATCATCTATCAGTCTATCACAATACGCGTGCCTCATTGCTTCATCGAGCAAAAAAATGTACACCCCCTAAACCATATATACATTTAAAACCAGAATTTAGATGGGACGTTTTAATCCTCTCTACGATTGTAGTTTGTGGCTCAAAAAATTAATTTAAGTTTAGTTTCTTAACACTACTATAGTTCTATGACACTGAATAATTGCAATACAGAATATTTTATATCATACACATTTGCCGAGAACTTAGTTAAGCGAAAGTATATGTATTTGACGCGTTTCTCGTGTGATTGGAAGACGGATGGACCGCGCGAGGTGCGAATGTGGGTCACCCGCTCGCCCGCACCCGTCCAGAGGCTGGAGAGTGTATAATATTGTGTTAAATCGTACGAACGCGTTATTAATTGGCCGTGTGCGCTAAGTCATTTGTCCATCATTTGCAACGCAGTATTCGTGCGGTTTCTCTCGCGCGCATAAATGATGATGTCGAAGTCGTCGTCAGAAAAGAAAAAGAGAGAGAAAAAGATTTTATTTTTATTACTGAAATACTATCAAATATTAGCATTGATTTTACCGGTTTTCATGATTAGAAAATCTGTCGAACGATCACCTTAATTTAATTACCTACCACCGCACCGGTCCCATTACACTCGCACCGGTTAGGTTGATGATATTTCTCTTTTAAGAAACCGATCGACACAAATCATCAAATTTCGTACTCTGAAGAAGTGAAGAACCAAACGTTAATATCAAGTTCATAGATACAGAGACACATAAGTATGTTTGAAGGTTTCGAGATATAAAACACGATTTAAGATGGTTTATATCATTCAAGTAAATTACATTGATTGTTTTATTAAGAGATCTAGTGTACGTGAATTAAACAAATATATTGTAATATATTACGCCAAATACATACTATTTTAGTAATATAAACATTAACTATAACAATAATATGATACAAAATACAACATAGCAGTTGTTCAACGCATATGGTTTTTATTTTCCCGAAAATAATAATTGCAACCCTGATCACTGCAGCTTTGAGCTTTGCAGAGAAAACATTTATACGAACGTTTAAATCGTGACCCACTGCACTAATAGCGGTTACTGTATAAACCCAAGGTCGAAGAGAAATCGGTATCTCGACTTTAATTTTTCTACAACGTTCAGGAATCCTTCTGTAAATGGACATAAATCGTGCTTAATCTTATTGAATATTTTCCGTTTACATACATGCATATTATATGTACTTTTAAGTTTTAACCCCGCACGATAACGACAAATCTTGGTTGCAAAACAACTTTTTTTTGTGTAGATTCCAACTATACCTATATATTATTTAATGGTAGAAACGTCGTGGATGTTGATCGAAATAAACCTTTAAATACTATTTATACAAACGTGGCAAGTTATTAAATATAAACTTTTTTTATGTATATAATAAATAACACCGAATCGTTAAAATATAAATTTATAATCGTGTTGTTTTTTTTTTTATAAGTTATCTATGACAAGGTATTTTTTTGAAACTTTGAACATTTCAAATACCGAAAAATTGCTTTTATTGTACCTACACCTTCTTATAACAATAATTAAGTTTACTTGAAATTTTTTTCCTACATTACATAAATTTTTTTAGTATTAGTTTTTATTGAATATACAATATTACTGATAGTACATTATTTATTATATTCATACGAGTTATGACCTTAAATCTAATTAGTTATCAAGATTTTAAATAGCAATTAATTTATGAAAAAGAGTTGATTGTCAAACAATGATTTGAAGATTTTTTTCTGTTGTAAAACCCAATAGGTACATTATTTGTTTAATTCAAAATAAAATATGAACTTATTAGTTTGAATATTCGATCACATTTTAAATATAAAAAAATAAATTTGAATATAATAAATATTTATCTAAAAATAAAATGAGCTGTGTACAAAATGGAATGTATATGGATTTTTATAATGGAACTTCTTTACATTTAAAACAATTTAATATGTATAATGTATATATATTAAAACAGTGTATTTTAATAATAACGTTATACATCTCAAAACTACTCGTATTTAAAAGGTTTGAAGTAAAATATCTCAACAGAGTAAATTATATACAATTAATTAGTAAGAAACATTTAGGAATAAATAATTTTAATTTTAAAAGTTTTCTATTAATAATATAATCATTATAATCATTAAAAGATAACAATTAAAAATCGAAAAGAAAACTAACAATGCACATTTATATTAATTGTGTGTTACTCATCGAGCATATTTCCTTGTGTTAAAAATAAAATTTCATTAATAGTAAATTATCTGTCGATTATATTCACCGTCTAAATGCTTAATATTCTAAAAGCTAATAATGGTATGTTAATTATGTTTTTTTGAATTGAACGTTTGTTTCAGTAAAATGTGTTTATAAGTACCAAGAAATCACAATAAACTTAAGAAATATAGATAAATATCTTTCAGCAAACTAAAGTGTAGGTACAGGACCAAGGTTTTACTTTAATATTTCCTTTAAGTAAATATAATATTGTATACATCATCATCATTAACTAAATAAAAAATATATACATTTTGTTTGCAGAACAAAGATAATAAAACTATGATGACTTATTTCGTTAATTTTTAAAATTAGTCGTTGTCTTGTATATAATAATAAAAGCTTTAATGATTATTATCATATTTATATTTTTACTATAAGCTTCCTTATTTATGGTTAAATTATAATATGTTGAAAATAGACATTTATTTTAATATTCAACAATAGATGAATAGTGCTTAACAGTTAATAAAATATTAATACCTAAGCTATAAACAATGATATTCATACGTTGTAATTAATCATGATCTATGATAGTTTAAGGTCTAGTCAATCTATGATTGAAATTTCATAAAGAAATGATTTACCACCTATTTTTATCACTATAATATATTATAAATGTTATTTTAATTTTAATGAAGTAAAATAAATCTATTTTAAAGGATTTTAAAATTTTAAATCTACATTACCAACTATCCAAGAAAATGTACACTAATTTAGACATCTTATTTAGTCCTTAAAGTTTGAGTGGAGTGAATTTCTAAAAATTCCTTCTTATTATTTTCTTACATTATATAGAGAATAAGGACAACATTTCAAGTTTCTAGATTTAGCGGTTTGGACTATGCGTTAATATATATCTATTTTTTCTTTAAAAAACAAAAATTTTATTATATACCTATTTAAGGTTTATAAAATAACTCTTAAGCTATTAAATATATTTTCCTGTGATCAACGTCATACAAAATAAAAAAATAAATTGTCAACGTAGCAAATTATTTCATAGGATTAAGTATTAATTTACGTATAGTATAAATACAATTAAAAGTTTAATAGGTTATATTATATTATAATTAATAGGTACGCTGTGAATTGTGATTACTCGTCACACATGCATTATTATTTATTATATTATATTTTCATGTTTTGAGTAAATTACGTGAATATTGTCAAAATAAATTTTTTATCAGTTTTAAAAAATAATATAGTGGTAATGATGTATTAAATGCGCTGAATACAGTTAGACGATAATAATAACAATTTTCATTTTACTATCATAAAAATAATAATATATTATATAGTATACCAGTTATTACCTATATGTTATGAATATAATATTGTATATTTACGATATATACCTATTGCGTTTCTATGAAAACTGATAAAATGAAAGTATAATGTATAAAGTGTATGTACCCTTGCTGTAAAGCCATGCTTCAATATATATAATTATATTACAAACGTTGTATACAATTTTACAAAAAAAAAATTACATGTTTATTAAACACATTAGGTATCATAATGTCGTATTGGTAGAATACGTATAAGTGAAGTACATAGTTAATTGACTTACTAAATTTTCTCATAATATGAATATCTGTGTGTTGTGCAATATATCATACAACTGTACATACATACGTATAACGTACATGCTCCTTAGCTCCGTCAACTTCTCACAAGAGCGATCGTGTATGACTTTTATGGTTCAACATACCCTAGGACCTACTGGACACTGACTGTATTATGCGTACGTGGAAAGACGTGCTTCATTGCGTCCAGACATCGTATATGAAATAAAGAAGTTTTAGTAAGAAAAAAAAATAATAATAAAGTCACGTCCTTGAATACAACGTAATGAAGATATTTCCACATTTTTATTTGGGCCGTGGATGTACATTTGCTTGAATGTTCGTTTAGGAACAAAGAGAACAAACAAATATTACCATAATTATGTAAACTGAAGACGTAGAGCCTAAAAAGTTATTTATCAAATTTATTTTTGTGTTGTTTATACTCGTAGATTACAAGTATGGTTTAATTTTCAACGCGGGTTCTGTTAACTTTTATTATATATATAACTACCTTAACCTTATATTAGTATTGTCATTTTGTCAGTAACGCGATATTTATGATCTTAAAATTGTTTTCAATTAAAATAACCACCAAATTTACTCTACTATAATTCACATACAGCCTACAGGTATAACATTTGAGTGTATTGTAACATTAATTTTAAATTTAATTTTTGCGGGCAAAATGTATTGAAGTGAAAAGAGGAAAATAAATAATTATACGTTTACGAATCATAGAAAAGAAAAAAAATATGTTATGAAAGTTATACAATAATACGCTAATAATAATACCATTCATGTCAATATACATTATACATAGATTATAATATAGTTCAATATTTATTGTTTATATGAATACTTAAATTATGTAATTATTTAGTTCTGTCATTTATCTCTGTAACAATCGACCATATAATTTATTGAATTGGCAAATTGTAAATTTAACTACAATAATGTATATACATAGTAGGTACACCTTTATAACCGTCAGTCATCGTAAATCGTATGGTCATTGCACTGACTGAAGATTATACGATTATATTTCGGTATGATAGGACGCATCAAATCATGTTTATATATTATGTTGTATAATATATTAACTATAGTAACTACACGGTTACTCCGATTTTATCTGACGGTTCTGACAGGATACAACCAAATTGTTGTTGAAAATAATCTATAGCACCGCACGCCGACTGTATTATAGTGGCTTGAAAAGTATATATTTTTTCAACGCGTTTGAATATTATGGGCACCCACAGTTGATTCATATAAATAACGTCTTTATCTACGAGTAATAAAAAAAATGTTTAATACGAAAAAAGCGTCTACTATTCATTCCACTTGTAATTTTGCATTATTTTGAGTATATCTAAGTACTATATAGTATATTATAGTAATATAAGATATAATCGTCGAGCCACATGCATGACCGTCGTAAACTCGTATATTATATTAAAATACGCGTATTTGAGTATCTACCTAAAATTAATTAAAGTAGTTACGTATCTAATGTGAGCAAAAAAAAATAAATAAATATTTTTTTAACTATACTACACGATTTAAATACTGAAAACAGCACGGTGAACCCCACAAGAGAATATCTTAATTAGTTACGATCACATCCCATTTTGTTGTCTTAAACGCATCATTCTGATGTCCGTGACTGAATCTTCGCGATGGAATGTCGTAGGCACCGGGAAACGGAATCTCTGTAGCAGTGTATAGGGCAACCGGTTTTTGTGAAAGCAGCCTCCCATTGCACACACACGCGTAATATTATATAGTATGTAGTACGTGTGTACGAGATAAGCGGAAAGAAATAAAAATGTTAATAAAATTAAAATAGGTAGGTACGTACATTATACATCGCTGTAATACATGCGTGATAGTACACTGTACACAACGGTGATAACACCGTTGAAAAGCAAACATTTTATATCGATAAAAAACTAAATATTATTAAGACATTGCATCGATAAAATATACCTACAATATTAATATTGTATTCGTACCTTGTATATATGAAGGCCATGGCGAATTTTCATTTCAATTAAACAGTTTTTCAATATATACACGGAAAACAATTCGACAAGCATAATATGCCATTTCCAGCTCTGTTTTAGCAACAAATTTTGAGATTTCCGCAATCTGGTGAAATAATTAGTGTCTCTAATAAACACGGTGTATTAACAGTTGAGCCAAAATTTTAAATAGGTTAAGATAAGATACAAATTTTAATGGGTTTAAAATTATGATAGGGATCTAATTGTTTATGTACCTATTGTTTAATATTACGGGGACTAATCGTATTAGACCCTAATGAAGATTAAACATAACATCTGTGTTCACGCGAACCACGCTACAATGATGTATAAATAGGTTTATATAAATATAATCGATATATTTTATTGTTTATAAACAATTTTTATTGACTAAATTTAATATGTGTGAATGTACATCTTAATTTTTCTAACTCTGGTCTCTGACATATATATATCTTTGTACAAAATACGTCACTTATTGTGATCACAAAGTCGTATTTCGACGATTGTTATATATTATGATAAACTAAATATCCGAACAATCAGTGTGACACTAAAATATTTTGAATTTTCAGGTATTCATAAAATTGATTGATGACAGTATCACCAAATGACATTTTAAAATATCTATCTATCTATTGTGTTGTTTTTTTCAATTTAATGGAAATATTATTAATATCTCTACACTAACGTCACTAATGACAATTCCACATAGCTGAAATTGTACACAAAATGAGTTTTTGATATTAAAATATTTGTCATCTCTTTGCGGACAAAATTTGCTTTCGTAAAATAACATTAAAATAAATTATTTTCCCTTTAAATAGAATTTAAATGATAACACACATCTAAATAGGATCTGCGACAACACATATCTATACAATTTACTGTGTGAATACTGTAAATGTTGAAAGATGGCTTTACAAGCGGAATCTTTTTATTACATTAAAATTTATAATCACAATATATATTTATTTCATTAAATAAAACTACTTTTTTACACTGTTTCAGATATTTGCGTGGTATTGCAAAAAGAAAAAAAATGCATTTGCAGTTCGGTGTTGTTGTACTTGAGAACTAAAGCAAAATATTACGTAAGTTATTTAATCGCGTCACTTAATTATTTTACTATAATATTATTAATTAGGGTTTGGTTTTTATATTTTGATTATAACTGTAAGACAAAACATCTAAATCTAGAGTAAAAAAAAGTTAATTTTACAATTTTTAATGATGCAAGTTTGAAAAACGATCATATTACCAAAAAGTTATGAAAATTTAATAAATTCTGCCGAAGTTGTATTTAAAAATAATAATGAAAATAAATTTCTAAAATATGATGGCAACAAGTACTCGTATATTGAAAATGTAGGTAGGTACCCGTAGAACCATTTAATAACACTATAATAAAATCCAGAGTTTTTATAATACATTATTATTAGAAATGATTTTTCTGGTGTTTGAGAAAAAAGTTATTTAGATAGTTGTATTGAAATTAATTTCAATTAGTATAAAATTAGAAGAAAACGAAATGTATACCCATACAATACTAAATAAAAAAGAGAAAAATATAAAAAAACTTAGAATAAAAAAAGAGGCATTTATAAGGTTCAGTCGTTAAGACATGTAGGAAATGTATAAGATATATCTAAGTCTGAAAATACTGTATTGGATACTTGCTTGTATAATGTTTGCTTAAAATCCAAAAATAGACTTTGTTGTACTTTTACCAAGGAGCTAAAAAGTGATATTTTAAACACTTTTGAAATGCTTCGTGGGGAAAAAAACATTTATAATAGGAACAATTTAGATAATAAAAATTAAAAGAAAATTACTGAAGAAGATAGGTACAAGAAGATATAAAACGTAGAATTATCACCTTAAATATAAAGATAGTTTGCTTATTCAAGTTTAAAAAAAAGTATACTTAAATACATTATGCTTAAAAGAATGGATGGTAGTATTAAACTGGGGGAAAAAAAAGTGAGCCTGGTATTTCAAAACAAAGAAAACTTATTTCTATTGAAAGGCCGTGTTAAAGACTAATAGTCTTTTTATAAATTTCAACCATATTAAAACACTGCTCAATATCATGTATTTATAAAAAAAATTTGGTAAATACTACGTAACTACACTAAATATTTAGAAGTAACCAAATAAAAATGGTTTCTATTTAAATTAATGTTGAATAACTTAGATTTAAATTTGAAAAAAGAATGAGGTGTATAATGTATGTAAATATTTAATCAGTATTTTCACTCTCCTGAAAAATTGATAAAATAAAGAAATATGGTATTGTCATTAGCGTAGTGATTTGTTAAATAATTACCTATTTGCTCCGTATAGGAAGTAAGAACTAATAAATGTAAAGACAATAGGCGTGAGTAATAATAATAAGAGTATAATATTAAGGTTAATTCTTATTTACTGAGTAACAGCTGTTCGTCATTATATGGATAACATTATTCATTACGTATAATAATTATAGTAAATATTTTTACTTTTCTTCATCGCATTGTTATTTTCCTGTATGACTTTATATAATAACAACATCGTAGTAAGACAGGAAGACATCACCGGGCCACCCTGAAAGACCTTATAGTTAGTATGTATAATAAAAAATGGACAATATATACTGTAACAGAAAAAATATCTATGTTCTATTTTTATTTTTTTTGAATGACGATAATCAGAGCGATTCGTCACACTAAATCTAAATTATTAATATATAAAAATATGTATAAAAAAATTAATTTAAAACACCGCCTAGACAAGTATCGTGGTTATAATAATAATATAATAAATTCAATTATAATAGGCATACCTATTATGGTTTTAATAATAGGTATTTATTTAATTCTACTGGAGTATACCAGCTACTGTTGACTATTGTATATTACAATAATTATAATTCACACGTAAGAATCGTATGCATATATGACGAATAAAGTTAAAGCCGTTAAAGGTGTATAAGAATCAAAGATAACTGTGTAGTCGATATAATATATATGGATATATTTGTTTGCAGTATTTATATAAATGTAATATGTGTATATTAACACAAATACTTACTTTTCAAATATATTTTTAAGGGTTTCATCAATTCCGCCAGACTTTTTTATACTTGGGTAAAAGGTATATATTCCACAACCTAATTAAACAAGGGGAAAATTAGTCTCCCAGCACAAATATTATAATTTGATTTTACTTACATATTATAAACAAAACTGTACCTGCATAAAAATATTAAAAATATGGTTTTATAAAGTTTTTTTTCTAAATTATTGACTTTTTATCATTAAGTAATGGTAATCTAACATTCTAACATAAAGAACGACATATTTTATAACAAATATTTTTCCTATTCTAATCAGGTTAGTTATATTGTTGGTATATGTATATCATGTTTTAAAGATATGTAAATTTTATTTTTAATACATGTATTTTTATGTAAAGTTATCATTTCTAAAAAATAGTGGTTACATTATTAAGTGAAATGTAATTATATTTTTTAAAGTTAAAAAGAAAATGGGATAATCAAAAATAAAAATTGGTTGCTGGTGGGATCGATAGGTTATTTTTAGACTACCTGTATTGGTGGAATCGATGCTAAATTGACCAAATTAGTATATTGGCTCATTTAAACTGTATTCTACTAATCAAGTATGTAAAATAGATAGCGATAACGAGTTGTATAAAATTATTGGAAAAATATAGTAAAATATACTTTTACTTAGTAGAATGTGTATGATATTTTTTTTTATTTCTTCCTGAGAATTTATATGTAGTAAATGCATACGTAAATAATTGTACATAAAATTACAAAACTCGTATGCAATAGCTAATTTAACAATATTTTTATTTTTAAATTCGCCGTAAAATTTATATAGGCTTTATTTCAACGAAAATAATCACAAATGGTGTTAAATGTAAAATTTTCAATAATATAATTTCTGAATAGAATCAATATAATATTTCAAACAAAAACAATGAAGTATTCAAAGAAAGTATTTGAATTTTAAATACAAATACATACAAAATACTATTTCAAATACTTTATTTAAAAAATATTCTAATCTCTCTATAACAATAGGCAATAGCATTTAAATACTTTTACTCAAATACTTAAGAATATTGGTAGGTATACATAAACAGACAAAGAGAAGACTAAAACACTGCAGTTGATTCACACTCGACATCTACCTGTATATTATACTCGATGATGAATTCCTGTGAAATATTATTGCAGTAATTTATGTTTTAGACACTTATTGTATTTAGACCGGGACGGCAATAGACAATTTAACGAATAGATTTGAATAAATATTCAATATCGTTAACATACATTCGGTTGACTAAATATTATTGGTTTTCTTTTTAATTTTCGAATATTCGATGTGCGATGACAACCAATGAAGAAAAATGCGTGCGCGTAAGATTCATTAGATATATTACATGATATAATATGTAATATATGTGTGACGTGTGTGTTTTTTAGTGTGCATATTATGTATTAGTATAATAATATAATAAACATACATTATTTACACTCAAAACACTATCAACAAGCGTTTTACTTATATTATTATTATTATTATTATTACGTATTAATATAAACACGATTTTGACGTAGGTACATACCGCAGTATAGCTATAGGTACACACCTGCAGTATAATATAATATGTGAACATTATAACGAATAGATTTCGGCTATCATGCGTGATGAATAAACGCATTCCAAGTTAGGTAAGGCTGCGATGTACCTATCGACGACCGACGTGTGAGCTCTGTGGCTATGGCGACGAGGTTCGTACATATTATACCTCTATACTTGTGTGTATGTGTGTATGTATATACATACACCGACGAAAACCGCAAATCATTCCGCCTCTTCGAATCCGCACGGCTTTTTTTTTTCAATTTATATCCCACGGCCGTGTTTGTTCTTCCGCTGTGGTGCAGCACAACCACTGACCAAACACCCCAAAATATATGCGTGACACAAACCGTTTGGTGCAGTTAATGAAATTTTTACACATTTCTTTCTAACCACTCCCGTTTTACCACGTCAAACGGGTTACTTATGCTGCTTTAATATAACGGTTTGCATAGTGGTCAGCGATAGATTCGGTTCCGTAGTTTTCTGTAACATTTAGGCATAAGTGTAGTGTATAGAAACTATAGTTTATATGATTCATTTAGCATTTTTACCCCCCCCCCCCCTTTTTTTCTTTAACACAAAATGTATTCATATTTTCATATTCTGATTTTTAAAATTTTTAAACGATATACTTACTTTTAAATTCTTGTAATATTTGTAGGTATAACTTAAGGGATATCCTGTAGATATACAAAATTTTGTAATGAGTGCCTCCACCTTCCTTTTTTCTACTGTAAATTATTTTAACGGATATTTTCTCTAAAAGTTTTGATGTGTCAAAATAAAAAAATAGAACTCAAACTCGTTTTTGAATAATTTTGTGTAATAAGGAGTAGTTAAGAACAATTACAAGTTCAAAATAATAGGTTTAAAAGATATGGGGACTTTGCTGAAAATTTTAATAATTAATATTTTTTGTTTGCTAAATTGTCAAAGTTTAATAAATACTAGATTCTATAAAACTTCTGTATTTTTATTTTTTGAAAACAATTTTTAAAGGCTATTTGTTACATCCTTAATGTAAACATTTTAATAACCGAAAAATAACCGTAGGTATAGACATTTTTTAAAAAGTTATCCACAAAATAATTTCGATAAAAAGAAGAATTTTTGCTTGAAAAATATAAGTTTGTATCTCCACATGATACTTCTTAAGTATTAAGAAAAATCTTAAAAATTTCAAAATGAGTGTATTTAAAACATCCTAAAATCATAATTTAAATAATATCATTATTAAAAGAAACAATGAGGGTAAGTACGCCTGGTAAATCAATTTGTATGTATACATTATAACTAGATACCATGTTGTTTCCCTCTTTAAATTAGCACCGTTATGGCGGAAAATATACACTCGTTGTGCGTTTGAATATATAATATATATATTATGTACCTATTTAGTATAAAAATATACGCAGGATATGTACCGTTGTGTCGAATTCGCGTTTTGTTTTGTTGCCGAATGCTGCAGGTCTACTAATTAATTTTGCTCACGCGTCGTAATAATTATTAATTATAGTCTATGATAGGCAAAGGACAGTATGCGATTGCGATTAAACACGTCATAATACATGTCACCATTACATCAGTACGCGTGTGCTCGTCCGAATTACCATTTAAACACGCGTCACGAACAAAAGATTTCAATAAATATTTATGTTTCGTTTGCGGCACAATAGTATAATGGGCCATTTCGCGGTAACAGATTATGCACATTACCAATTTCACGAGGAACTTGAATAGATATACAACAAAACAAAGATATCTATGGTTCTTAGCTGACATAAAAAAAAAAAAATAAATAAATAAATAATAAAAAACTATGGTTTATTCTGTTATATTTTCGGAATCGTGCAGATTGCGTTTAGTTCATATTTAGTGCTGGCACCCGAGACAAACCGGGGGTTACCCATTTGCGCTAAAAAAAAATAATTCGTTATGGGTACAGATCATTTGCATCAAATTTACCTGCATAAACATTTTAAAATAATGAATTGGTTATTTAAAATCGTACAATTGACTATGATTATCGATAGCTTATAATTTTCAAAAAAATATAAACTTATTAACTACGTATTACCTACTTATTGTTTAAAATAATTTGTATTATTATGTATTGGTTTTTATTTTAAAAAAATGCATTCTATTGACTATAATTTAAATAAAATTGTATTGATTATTATTTGAGGAAAAATTATATTACTTTATTATATAATTATACCAGGTAAATTCGGCGCAAATAGGCTGTCGGTAAAAACATACCTTTTTTATTTTGGCGTAAAAGGGCTGTACCCGTGGGCAAAGAGAAGAGTATTTCCAACGTTTAAAGATAGTGAATTTAAGAAAAATTATTCGAAAATAAATTATCAGTTCAATTAATATCCAATTATTTATTATACTTACATTCATTTATATATTTTTGTAATATTATTGTATTAATTTAAAAATGTTTTGTAAGTTAATCGTGTTAACCATATTTTAATTGTAACCAGTCATTCAGATATTGCTTGCATAATGTATTTTCATGTACTTAATTTCGGATATTTTGAACTGGCTATACGTATTATTTTTTTCGAATAAAATTCTATACACTCCAATGTTTTTACCGTTTACCGAAGATCACATTATAGACTAGTTATTAAGTAGGTATATTATTACATGAATATTGTATATACGAATAAATACGTTCAATACATTTTAAAGATTCTAAAACGTCGTTTACCTTAAAAGGACTAAATGCATTACTCGTATAATTTATAATGCGCCGTTGCTCTGTCAGTCGATTTTATTACGTCCAAAAACGAAAAACGTTCCGTTGACTATGATACCTATTTCATACATAAGTGAAGGCATTACTATTTTTTGGCTGTATATATTATATGCACGCGCGCATGCCGCTCGGTCTGATGTATTATAATATTATATAGCGCGTTTTATTAAGGAAACGCCGCCTACTCGATAAATAATGCTAACCGCTGACTTACTGGCATATACATACAACGTTATAGGTACAGTTTGGTTTGCCAAGCCCTTTCGGCATATGTATTAATTTTTTTTTTCACATCCGATCCGAGTGTCGTCATTAGTGTTACTGGCATTGGTTTTTTCTCAATCCCACGTCCGCGCCGACAGAATATTATGTTCTCATCGTATATCAATCATCAACTAGTTATTATACAAACTGGAGGTGTCTGCCTCACCGTGTGTTATACAGCGTCCCGTAGTCTGATGTTTTGAACTAGTGTTTCGCGATTAGATCATGATCAAATTAAAATTACATTCATTACAGGAGTACGACGTTTATAGCTATGCGATGTAGTTTATTATTAACCAAATTATTTTTTTATTGAGCCACGCGCGTTATGACTTGTGAGTTGTGATACAGCAGCCGTAACACCGCTGCCACTATATTATCTATTATGTAAAACTCCAACTATAGTCTGATGCAGCTGTACTGCGGAGTGCATCGAAACTACTCTTCGTCGATATGTAAATAAAACCGCCCACTGATTGGTTGTAAGCACTTGTTTTTTTTTTTTTGATAATTAAAATAACAATAAAAAAAAAAAAACTCTATATAGTAGTTGTATAAGTAGTAAAAACGAATTATAGGTATCTCATCTATATTACGCACAGATATAAAAAATAATTGTATGTGTACAACCTATTATATATTTACCTATTTTAATAATCATTATTCATTAAAATTATTTAGAACTATAATACGAAAAAGAAAATTGAAATTATTCTTTTTGTTTTTCCCATTTAACATAATAATAATTAATAAATATAATATAATATTATCTTTCAACATATCTACGATTTATATTCCTTCCGGTTGTTTTATATCTATATATAAATATCATTGTTACTTACATCAATAACAACAGAATTGAAATACTTAAAACTTAAGATATTTTTTTAAAGATATATTATTTAATTTTCTGCATCAAAAACTATAACGTATAATATACGTCGAATATCATGAAATTAATTCTAGAGAAGAATACTCGATTAACAATGTTACATTTAATATTTATAGGATACAAAATTGAATAATAACCATAAATTATAAAAATGTTATTTTAAAAGTTCGAGCATTCGAGAATGAAATCTAGAATAATAATTAATAAATCATGTGAATTAAAATGATGTAAATAATAAACAAACATAACAATAAAAAAAAAAAAAAAAGTATAAAGCAATATAAACGAGAATATTGTTAATAATATTTTCAAAACAATTAAGTATACTCGTACCATACTTGTATAGGTGTATAATATATTTATGCTTTATTATAATACTTATAGTAGCCAACATATAATTTATTTCATACTTAACCAGATACCTTTCAGACACATATTAATATATTGTGTTATTCAAATCTGTATAACCTATGTATGATAAATATTTAAATCATATTAATTTAAATTTTTGTACCTTAATTAGGAGTATTTTGCAATGTTGATGATATTTTATTGAAATAATTTAAATATTGCATTAAAATAAATTTACGATGTTTTATTAAATATATTTATTTTATATATTATGCTAATATTTTTTTTTCAATACAGTTCAGTACGAATTTGTCACCAGTCACCAGAATGAAACATTCAGTGCAGTTGTTAATTTTTTCTTTTCTTAATAATTATTATCTTAAGCTTTTGTCCATATTTAAAAAAAAATAAAAAACAACATTATCAATAAAGTACTGGCTATTTTATTAGCTATACTGTATATCTATTCAGCAAAATGGAGCTAAACATGCCAAAACGTGGTGATTAAGTTAATTATTTAAATAATAATAGTTAAAGACAGGTAAGAATTCAGAGGCGGATTTAAGCATGGAATCATATTAATCACTGAGCATATAACGTAGGTAATAAAGTGAGTTATCTTTATTAGTGAGTTCAACTTTTGAAATGTTAAAAAGATTTTTTCTTTTTATATCATTGATTGAATATATTTATTATTTATAATTACTTATCAACAACTAATTTTATTATGGTTTGAATCAGTTAGGACTTATAGATATAAATATATTATCTAACATAGCAAATACAAAATTTACTGAACTAAATTGGTTTAAATTCATGTTAGAAAATAGTGCTCGGTGATAACAAATTCACTAAATCTTACCATCAGATTTGAAAAAAAAATAATAAATTTCATTTCCCAAAATAAAAACACGTCTCTCCCTTCGAGTATATTTGCCACATCAATCCACTATTATGCATTTATGCCACCATCAATAGACAATAATTAATGTTTTGTATTTTGTCCCAAAACCATTCGGGACTTCAGTTTTTGAAATAAACACGATTCTTAACTAATATTATATCATATATTTATATGGTAAATCAAAAAATTCGTTAAAATTGTTTTTTATAATTTCTTAATCACAGTGCAATCTAAAAACGTTAAAAAAAAAATTACACGGGAAAATCTTTTGGGAAACTTAGTATTTTACTGTCTTATCGTTGTTTGATTGAAGTTAATGTACGCAGACCGTATCATCTATAAAAAAAAACGCGAATAATAATGCAGATTATATGAAATATTTTCATATAATCTGTGATAATAACCACTTCCATTTCCTCGTGTACGTTAGTACACGAGGTAAATGGTCACAAAAGATTATACGTGGTAGTATTACCACCATTAACCGACGATATTATCATCTCTAACCACGCGATTTTCGGAGACTATATGTCTCCTTACCTCTGTCTCACTCTGCTGGAGTTAGCTATATATATACTCGTATGATATAGCTAAGATCATGATGACCGTCATTTGTACCTTACACGCAATATTGGATGCATGTTCGATTCAGATATAAAATGAAAACGAAACAAAAAATAAATAAAATAAGAATACTTCCACCAGTGCGGCTTGCTTAACCAGTTTCTCCGGATATACAACCAAGAGCCCGTGATTTGACCGGATCATTAATCACGCAAACGTCTACGACTTAGCAAGGTAGATTGCTACTCGCTACTAATCTACTAAGTGCTATTAATGTATAATTATTATTATTAGAGATAGTGAGCAATGGTTTCATTCGATTTTTTGATACACCTATAAACTTAATACTGGTATATAACGTATAAATAGTAAGCAACAAAATTGTGTTGTTTTTTTTTTGTACCCATTTCAATGTTTTATGACATTATTATTATTATGTTATGTTTTACATGTTATCAACTTAATAATGACAATATGACGGAGTTTATAAAGTATCAAAATAAAATGAGTATCGAATATATAGAAATTAACATTTTTGATATTACCCATTTATAATATTATCAGTCAATATATCAGAAAAAAATTTATTTCTAGCGCTAATTCTTTGGTCTTCATATACTACGCTTGTACTATTAATTAAACTCCTGGAAAAAAATGATGTATAAAAAAACATGTTTATGGAAAATTCGAATTTGAATTTTACATTTTAATATTGTGCAAAAAAATAAAAACCTATTATAATTTTGATCCAAGATAACAAATGTTTGATGTTTTTCAGCTAAAATCATCATTTTTTGAGTGTTTTTCAGTTGTTGATTATTAAAATACGCATGTACGATGTGCGTTGTCCTCGCATTATATTATTATAATACTTAAAACCTACACGTTTTCCTCGATTTATATTCCACGCGTTTGTTCTGCGCCAAGCGTTCGTGACTGGGGTATTTTCAATCTAAATATCATTAACGGCGACTGTAGCCCGTTAACGGCAAACACGAAGCAAGAAATATTAAGGATTTTTAATTGGTAGGTATATACGTAACGTACCGATATATCTCGTAAGTTTTTCAAAACGGACGTGTGTGATTATTATTATTATGATTTATGAATTATTACTGCAGGTGTGTATTAAATATTTATAAAATAATCCATTGCTATTGGAAATTACGTATTATACTAAAATGTGTACATGACAATTAATATAATTTAAATACTGCCTAACTGTTGTTTTTTTTTAATGTGCCATTGATAAAATTCTGAGAAGAAATAAGTTGAATGTATAATATTATATAGATTTATAGCACTAAATTTAAATCGTTCATGACTGTAAAATAGCTTATTAGTCGTGAGTCACTTCCTGCTGTCTTCTTGATAGTTACAACTTTATTATATACCTACCTATAGGTACACGTTTTCTTAGAAAATTGTATGAATAACGTATAATTTTCGTACAAACTATAGTCTATAAGAATTGTATTATTATAGATATTATATAAATTTGTATGATATCATGAATAAAATATGAATTATATGGCAAGTGACGCGTTATACTTAACGAAAGAAATTTATTGTATTAATATTTTATATTATTATTAATTTAACTGAAATGTTGATTAATTACTCATGACTTATATAAAATACCTTATACTTATGATCGGTACCATACCCATGTAAGTATTAAATTGTTTTGAGATTATACGATGCCCATATTTGAAGTTTAATTTCGTAATATTATATACGCAGTAGGTGTAATTTTAGGAGTGTTCGAGTGCGATACACCTATATAGAACTTTAAAAAATAAGAGACAATAATAGCAATTGGTAAACGTATCGATTATCATTTTAAAAACCGTTAAAAATGTAACTACCAATGAAATCGGATCGGTCTAAACCACGATGTTGAAAAGATAAAGAGATAACACTTACCTTGTCAGAAAAAAATACGCTCTTAATTTGACAACAACTTATTAGATTAAATAAATTTCAAGAGCACAACAGTATTCGAAGTTCCTATTTATCAAATAAGTCTTTTAGAGCTATGATTAATGGTCTTTTATCCAGTAGTAAGATGGCTATATCTGATGCTCCTCATATAATGGCCATTTAACTCCTCTTTTATTTCTGCTATTTATTAATAATCTTGATCTAATATTTAAACAATATAAGTATTTATTGTTCGCCTATGACTTAAAAATATATTTATTATCTACCAATAAATTCTATGAATAATTCTATTCTGCTATAATATGATCTTAACAAATATTCTGAAAAGTGTCTCTAAAATTGTTAAACATCGTATATCATTAATTTTTATTAAATTATTATAACAATATTATAAATTTTAAGTTATAAAATATTTTATTATCAACCTGTCCCGTATGCTGTGACAAAAATACGTAAATAATACCTATTATTAGCGATCGGAACATTCGGATCAGACTATTTACCGTGTCCTGTTCCATACACCAACGCCGCAATTTGTGAAAAACTCATTTAAGAGGAAATTCCGTTTATAAATCAAAAATTACCAATAAAAACGTAATTGTTATTTTGCTAGTCGTTTTTCGCGACAATTTTTCCTTACTGATCATAACTCGTTACGGCGTGTGTCCTTCAGCACCGGATAGTCAAATTATTGTCGTTCTACCGCGAGTTTTAAGATTTCTAACGTTTGATTACAGCTACAGCCACTGTACGGTTTAATTATTTGATTCAATTATATACTCAACAATCATAACTGGGTTATATTTTGAACGACTTACCAAGATTTTCTCGGAAGCTCGCCGGCCCAATTCGAACCGGGTGTCCTCTACAAACAATGATCGAACAGTCATCATAAGGTGTCGACGTTTTTTTTTTAATTGGTATTAATGCGTAGTTTTTATTTCTAATAGATGCCACCTTAAATTTATGTCACGAAAATCGTAAATCAGACCATGTCCGATGTTTCTAGCTATATGACTTTATTTGTTCTAATATTTACAATTTACATAGTATACTATTCAAATGAGGTCTCTAACAGACATTTTTCAGTTCTCACTGCAATAGTTCAATAACAAAATCAGTCAGTAGTACTGGTCTTCTATTATTATTATTTTATTTTAATTATTTTTTAATTTTAATGATAATCCAACTCCAGTAAATAACAAAAGACTATGATATTATATTGTAATACAGAGGTACAGTTATATGAAAAAATATTTATCTTATTATTATTTCTATCGCTAATTTCAGACGTTACCTGGAAATTATCCTTGTTAAGCAGGAAGGTGAGATGCTCTTTAAGTTTAACGTTTAAATATACACATATATATATATATATACGTGAAACACATTACGTAGGAGTTATTGCAATTCTGCGCGTTTAAATATTTGAAATTCAAATGTAACAAAGTAGTATTATTTATGTAGTTACATTTATGATATGTTTATTATTATATTTGTGGCGAATTAGTGTATTATAATATGTTCATGTTGACGCCGTTGTTCGAGCGTAACACGTACATATTTCACTTTATTTAAATCACTCTTCTCGAGAAACCTGGTAACTTTGACAATTAAAACTAAATTTGAAGTATCAAATTTAATATATATTAGCCATATAGGTGTGGAGCTGCTGTATACTTGTGGTGTTATACGCGTATATCTTTATTGGTGCACGCCTAACCACTGCGGGCTATTGTTTAACGACTGAGAGCTATTTTTTTTTTACAAATATATTATTATTCGGATGTGCGTATTACATAATTTATAAATGTTTATTAATGTATATTATATGGACAGCGCAGGATATGAAATATTGGCAAGTTACCATGTAAATTTGCCGATTCACCGCCGCGTATTGTACATAATTCATAATATAAATATATATATATAATACCTATCCAATATCCACCTACCTAAACGTTTCACGGTTTTCTTGCGTATGAAAATGCAGGTATTTTAATATATTAAAAATACAAATGAACCTATATAATACTGAATTTCTTGTTGTAACTTACACGGTTTTTGATTGACCATCTGATATTATTCTTGTCTTAATTAAAATCGTTTAAAAAGTATTAATGTCGTTATTAATTATTGAATTATTTTAGGTAGATTACATTATACTCTGTACGCATTATTCGTGAATTCATAATAATATACTGTACAGATATAATTTATTATAACGCGAACGTGTATAACCGATCAGGCTGAAACATTGATAATGCCTCAACGGTCTAACAATAATTGGTATTATACATTTATATAACTTTTAAGTTCTTAGCAAACAAATATAGTAGTATAGTACCTACATATACTTAGATATATCGTCGATTTCAATCGAATTTACGGGCCATAACGGTTGTAAGGTAAACGGTCCAAGTTGAAATAATATGAATTATGTAGGTAGGCACCCTTATATGATACCTATGTATACCTACGCGTGTCGATGCGATCTTGGCGATTTCTCGTTAAAACCACGTAAAAGTGGACTACGGGGACTCCGGCTCGCCGCACTTGGACGCTAAAAACGGTCTTATTATCTCCACGACTGGCGCAAGCACTTTTCGTTTTCATGTATATATCGTTAGGCAGTAGTCGTTATCTGTACAATATTAAATTGTGTGTGTCGTACTCTTATACGTATTATACGAATGTCGAATCGTGACGGTGGCCAAGGCAAGTTGCTAAACGCTCGAGATGTTTGACCCGAATACCGATTGACCGTCGTGCCGCCGTTCGGTCGTATCGAGCCAAAAAATCCTGTCCACAGATATTGTTATAGGTATTATAGGTACATGCCTACGCCTGTAATATATCTTTCAAAAAAAAAAACACACACACAATAATATATATTATTATAGGGGCACGGCGGAGTTGGATCGGATTCCGATGTATGGCCTTGCAGAAAGGGTTAGGTGCATACTATAATATTATGTTAGGTATACGTACTCACACATATTCACGCACATAAACACACGTCACACACTGCGGCAGTTGGTGAAAAGTCATCGAATTACAATATAATTAGCGCGACGTGAAATCGCGTATATAATATACACCGATGCAGTGTATAATGTGTTTAGGATTTAGGTACATAGTATATATTATAAATAATCGACTAAATAGTAAAAACAGTATATATCAATAAAAATAATAATAATTTTGTATAGCAATCGGATTAGATCTGCATTGGTCGTGTTCCTAGGATTTTAATATTATATTATATTATATTGTTATAATATAGCACATGTTCTCTCGTGCGGCGAACGTTTTCATAACGAAAAATCTCAAAATCTCAATTTATTTTTTCGTTGCATTCGCAACACATAACACTATCGTGTAGTCATATGTGTGTAATTCTGCACATAACGTTCCAGAATTCCGGATGCGTTATACTCAGTATAATGTCTATAAACGTACAACGCACCAATGAGTTTTATAAAATCATTCGAGAAAGTATTTTTCCGATTCGAACTGAAAGACAATAAATATTATAAAAAAAAATAAAATAATAAATACAATACTATCACATAGCCATGTTATAACGAAGGACTATAATATACGCTATCGTTTAGTCACGATTACTGAAAAACTTTAAGTGATTTGTATATTATTATGTTCTATTCATTGAATATTTGCCCCATTCGAATTACGTATTCAACATAAATTATATAATAAAAGACACACATGTGTGTATTATTAATATACACTACGTTACTTTAACCTAAATAGTAAATACTATAGCTGCTCATATTATTATTATTATTATTATTATAGTTATTAACAGGTATACCTACCTACCTAATAATTTATTTATAATACAAAAAATACTCGTTGCATCGTATGGCTAATTGTGGTTATTATTTATCATTATTGCGTTTGTGGTAAAGAATTATTCGCGTTATCGATTCAATCGACCGAAAATATTCTTTTTAATTTTATGAATGTATACGTACAATGTACTTATTATGGAGTTATATATGCCATGGTAGCTGGATCAGTCATATAGTACATAAGATGTAAGAGTTATAAAAATTTTAGATAGGTAACTTATTCAACGTGTTACCAACAAGTTAACGTTTCTACTATTCATTCGATAATAAAATAGTTAATTAGGTGTATTCGGTATGATAATAGCGTAGAAATTTAAAACGATTTCTAATTTATATACAGATGGTAACGACATTAATCCCAAATCATTGATTATAAATGAATATTGATGGCAAGCAAATTATATTGTATATACCTTTAAAGGTATACTATAGTAGTATAATATGTTATAAAATGCATTCTCAAATCCCGTGTTATATAAACAATTTATTATTACTTATTAAGTCGCAAAATATTTCCTCGTAAAAAAAATTAATAAACGTATCGTTGCAGTACATAAACGCACATTATCCATCAATTAAAAAAAATGACATACTAAAATGATCGTCAATAATATACTATACGACTTTAAAAGGTCACGTGCCATTATTATCGTATACACGCGCATAACTGCATAGTGGACTTTCACTCATCAGTCTCAAGGGGTTTTTCGACAAGAAAAAAACACCTCGTCTCACTTACACAATTGTGCAATAACAGTTATGTAGTAATATAATAAGCAATATTATCCTGGTTGAAAAATCTCTCGACGTCAGATGAAGTCCTGCGCGTAGAATAAGTCATAAAAATACTTCTTTTAAAACTTATTCGCTAATGACAGACAGTTACGCGCAACCACACGTGTGTGCGTGCATGCGGTGTGCCAGTGCGTGTGATTTTCATAACCTAGTGATTTGTTGTAGTGTACCTATTAAAATTTAAATGATTTTTTGATTTAGGATGGATCGACGACGGTTTATAGCTGCGTGGACCCCGCTACTGTTCCTGCTCGTCTTGGACAAAGGATACCGACATGGCGTTTATGCCAAACCAGGTAATTTGATTAGAAGATTAGAGCTCTATACATTATAGCATTCAACTGTAAGGATAATAGTTATAAGTAGGTACCTATATAATGCTATCTACAACGCGTTATCTGTGTTATATGACGCGTTCATGTTATCTTATGCTAAAAAATTCATCTGTTAAAAAAAAAAATAGAATCTTAAACTGCAATAAGTATAAACAACGTATATTATTATTTATTACCTATTATTTATCGTTTTAACGATCTATTTTTAATGTAATACTTATTTTATTTGTGCCCAGTAATATTACTAGCGGTATATGTATTGTTTAAACAATCTCGAAGAAATAAATAAAAACCTACCATTTATAAGTAAATCCCGAAGAAATTATACGTGACGTCATCAGATAATGTAATAACTAATAATTCTACCTCCTATACAATAATATTTATCTCCATACAACTATATGTAATATGTAATGTGTGCGTATGTTGTATGACGACAATTTTCTCCATGCCCATAAAAAATAATAAACAAGTTGTTTACTTATACGCGTATTATTCAATTGAAAATATATTAATTCAAAAATTATCATACACCAATATTACTAGTTTCGTTGAAATGAGTTAATTAGTTAGATCCGTGGGATTGTGTAATCGATTGTCGCTTCATATATTTATAAATGAAACATAAAATCTTATACGCGGCGTGTATATAATATGTGAAAAGCATTTATAGAGGATTGACGACCGGTTTGTATATATCTATACTCTATAGGGTCGTAGAACTCGTGTGAACATCTTACACGTGTATATAGGTATATAAATATTATGAATTTCGTGAATTATGCTTAAAATCATATGTTTATAAAAATTTTGAAAACTATACAAAAAATTACAAGTAATTTGGTTATAATATTTAGCATAAAGCCTAACCGAAATGCACAAATCGAAAATGTCATCAAGATTTTTTTGATTCAATCGCGGATGAATGGTTTTGATTGGGAAGTAGGAAAAATATTTGAAACATAATTTAACATGTATTCATAAAAATACTTAGATAAATATAAAATAATTATTAGTACTTATAGGTAAATCAGGTATAACTAGTATTTTTAATGACAATATTATTTTCATACTGTTAATTGGTTGGGGTATCACTGTACTAACCTCTAAAACCATAACAGTCAAAATATTAATAAAATACATTTTGAATCGAATTCATTTTTATTATTTTAGGACTATGCGAGATGGAAACTGGCCAAGGAAACATTGTGCTGGACATCGAAGAAAGTCGTGGGTCTCGTGAGTATTTATTTTTTTTCAATAAAATCCAATTTGTCATGGCAATAAAAAAAAGATCCACTTATATTTCCGCGTGACGTGTGTTAATTTGTTTCGGGTTACACAAGTTATCGATGACCCAACGGGTACATGTTAAAAAGATAATTTGAGACGACGAACAAAGGTACTCGCTGGAAGGGAACTGCAGTACAAAACAAAAAATTATAATCATTATCTTATTATTATAAAACATTCAATACGAAGAACTCATACCGATAACTTTATACCATAAAAAAAGAAATATTAAGTACTTATAAATAATTAAATGGTTATAGCGGTTAGACTTTCAGAAATATAATCGCGCTCGGGAAGTTCTTAAAAACCCCTCGTTACTTGTTTTCGAACGACATTTAATATCACACAATAATTATACGTTTTTTAAACATAAAAGTTAATTTATAAAAACTAGACCGTGCGAACTTATTATTATATACAACACACATAGTCACGCTGTATAATTGTCACCAGCACACACACATTCACAAATCACAACTAGCCACAACAACAACAACAAAAACGAAAAACTGATTATTACTCTTCACAACAATAATTGTACCGTTATCCTCGAGCTATTGGCAGTTATTTACACCTCGAGATGTGCGATGCCAACGTTAAGCGTGCCACCTTTACAATGGACCATCGTTCTACAGTCACTTTTTATTGTGCTGGTATTTGACCTGATATTACTTACCTCGGCCAATCAACGACAGCACGTAAACTATGTGAATGGTAGTAAATATAATAGACATGTCGAAGTTACCGAGTTCTTATATACTCCACTGTAAATAGTGTAAATATATAGGTCTTATCCCAAATGTCATTCGATAATAAGCTATGTAAAATATTTCGTCCAACTAGAAATCAACGCTAAACGGAAGGTATATAGATATATAATAAAGATCATACTTCCGCCTCACACGTCACTTGTATGTCTTCAATATTATTGTTGTACAATTGACGAGCCGTTAAAACGATTCCCACGAATAACGTGATTCCTCTGCAGAGTAGTTTGCCCAAAAATGTTTTCTTTTTCCTATGATTATTTTATACTATACAATATAAGTAGACGATTTTTTCGAAAAATGGAAACTCTTCTATTAGAATATGCACAATCAACGGTCGTTTGAAAATACTTAAAAAAAAAAATTGGAATATTAACAAGATTTTAATGTTTTAATTATTCAATCGACTAGTCATCCAACTGGTATCTTTTATTTATAGTACTTTTTTGAGAAAATACGGAGCAGTTTCGTGTTATAGAAATCGCGTGCCTCTATAACTGAGTTTAAAACGTATATTAACCGTAGTTAACGTACAATAATTATGGGCTATTATCTTGGCAATTATATATATAAAAAACGCCTGAGGATGCTTATGCACTTATGATAATATATTAAGTATAAACTCAATATAATGATATCGTGATCTTTTTTATATGCTACAATAATATAATCTACGTAAAATAATCTATAACGTACTTAAGACACCTGTTGTTTTGTTTATATGTGAACAGAAATAAATCAACCTATCAAACCATCCGAATTACCGATCATAGGAGATCCTTACACTGAAATATCTTTGGATTTACTTTTTCCGACGAGAAATTCAACATTCGCGTTAATCGGAAAACATATCCAATTGACTCAACCGCTGGACAGAGACGCGGAAAATTTGTCCCACATCGTATTCCAGGTAACTATTATTATTCTTTGTATTTTTTTTGTATTTTTTAAAAATATAAATTTTTAGGCACATTATAAGAAAACTAAATTTATTATTTTGTACTAACTCATCACTTGAAATCTTTTTTCTTATTTTAAATATCTATACTTTCAGGTCACGTGTGTGGTAAGATCTACCAACAAAAAAAGGACTATACCCATAATAGTCCGCACAACTGACATTAACGACAATGCACCAGTATTTTTGGATACTCCATACCAAGTATCGGTTCCCGAGGTACGTATCGTATGATAACACTTGGCATAATTCATTAATTTTCATCGTTCGACTAAATTCTTACCAATTAATTTTCGTGTATATGTGTGTGTGTACAGTTGACAACAGTCGGCACATCTGTGGCAGCTGTTAAAACAATAGACGCAGACACCGGCGTCAACGCTCTAGTCGAGTACTTGGTGATTCCTGGAAATGTACCGGAAGAAGAACTTCAAAAAGGCCGAGTCAGCGATGGCGTCAAACACTTTAAGATGAAATCTTCCAATTCTGGCGAAATAATACTACAGAAGGGCCTGGACTTTGAAAAAGTCCAAAAATACTTCGTAACGATTCAAGCGACGGTACGTGTAAAATTAAATGTTTAATTATCATGTGTTCAACTTTCGGCGAAAACGAATTTCTAATAGATAGAGCGCAGCTCTTTGTATATTATATTATAATTTTATTTAATCGGTATCGCAGTAATTACTTTTCTCCGCAATGTTGATTCATAAGCCGAAGTCGACTTTTGGAACCGTATCCTCTAACTACGAAACCGTGTAATATTTTTAAAATATAATATTACAAATTACGATTTACGTTTATGGTGCGGGGATACGCACTATACGCGATAGGGTTTAATAACGAGGCCAAAGTGGAAATGTCCAATTTAAGCAAGCCGCTCTAGTTACACTGGTATTTTTTACCAGTTTTTTTTTCTTACAGACCGGTTATGGATACATTTTCTTTCTCACATATGCATTTTATCCGTTTTATTATATACACCTATATGTTTACACCACTTCCCTTAGTAAACGATATGTAAGAAAAGGAGGGATTAGATATTTGTACCTACACACACACACGTCGCACGTTTCGCACTCCACAAACGTCCTACGCTGTGATACCCTCGAACACCAGTTGAGATTGCGTGCCTATATTATGTATGCATCATCTCCTACGGATTTTATATACAGTATATAATGACTCATTAATCCTACACCTGAAATTTCATACCTCTTTTCTTTTTAATACTTCACTCCAGAGAATATAATATGATAATAATTAAGTGTTGAAATTAGCCAAAAAATAGCGTTGGTGGTTGATAATACAACAATAATAATAATTATAATAATATATGCACGCGTATAATATATTATACGATTTGTTGACAATGGATAATCACATTTCCAGTTAATTGCGTTTTCAACTCATTTTTATATTACTGTTCGTGAGTCACTTCATGATTTCAATATATCGTATTATTATTATTTTATTTTGAAATTATTTAGTTAAATAATAAAAAAACTATTTATACAATTATACATAATACTTATGTTTATG
Organism: Melanaphis sacchari; assembly: GCF_002803265.2. Taxonomy (NCBI): domain Eukaryota; kingdom Metazoa; phylum Arthropoda; class Insecta; order Hemiptera; family Aphididae; genus Melanaphis; species Melanaphis sacchari. Next base: position 5,464,380 of record NW_020271560.1, on the reverse strand, counting down.
GAATATACGCGTGTACTGGTTTTAATAATAATGACGTGAACATATCACTCTGGTTAGATTAGTTAGACTAATTATTGAAGCGTTAAAATATATTCTAAACGTAAATCTTAAAAGTTTTTCTTTTAATTCGACCTCGAAGTTATAATAATTCTATTTCAACATACATTAAATTTGAGTACTTATTTACAACTGACATTATTTGTTCTGGTGTCATACACCCACTTAGTAATAATATTTATGGACTATGGTTCACAAACGTTTGACCTTCACTATTCGACCCCCGTGTTATCATTATCAGTAATTTATTTATTAAATAGGTAATCAAAAACTAATAAATAGCTTCTGCATTACCCGCCATAACATATTTTAATGATAATGCATTTTCATTTAAGTAAACACCCTGAGCAATTTTTTTAAAACTCATACGACCTTTATTATTTTAAAAATGTGTCCTGCGGCGATCACTATAATGTTTTAATTTTTAAAAGATGGAACTTTACAAAACTCTATTAGCCGACCTGCACAGTTGCATTATATATACACTTAGTATATGATATTATTATATAGATAATTTATATCTACAATTGGATAAATCGTTAGTAAACGTGCGCGTCATTCTGTGTGTATATATAGTGTATAGTGTATATTGTGTAAAATTATTATTTCTGTACGCTTCGAACAATAATATTTTAATTAATATTCTATTTTCCCAACGCGTGTCAAATAAATAGAACAGTCGAATATCGATGAACAGTATAGGTGCAGGTATTATATAGTTGTTTATATTTGAATATTACACGCATCCAAATATGCACGAGCACACGCACACACTCGTTACAGCGTACACAACTCATATTATATATATATAAAGGTACACACGCTGTACATATGGCACATCTATGACGGAATAGCAACGGTTGCAGAGGTCAAATACGTTTTAAATGTTTAAATGGCGTGAATCGTAGTAAAGTTTTAAATGTCTCGAAATGCATAGGTTTCTTATTTTGTTCGGTTATTGGTGTATTTCGTATGCCTTGGGACAGGCGACAGAATTCAACGTCGGTCCCATTTATCTATACCCTCTGCCGGTCGGTATTATCCCGTTTTCCCGATAAACTACCTTTATTTTCATAGCATCGGTAAACGAACGAACGAATGAAATAAACATGATTTCAGGACCGAGCGAAGAACCCCGAAGACAGACTTACCTCGACGACGACGCTTACGGTAATGGTAAAAGACGAAGACGATCAGGATCCATCGTTCAATTACCAAGGATGTACGGTTCAGGACGGAGCTTGCATAAATCCAGAATACTACACCACCGTAAGTTACCATTATGATATAATCCATGATAATTATTACATAAAGATTTTAACATAATACCAGTGAAATAGAATGCGTTCAGTTTTTTTAGACCATTATTTTCTGCTCTAAAAATCATAGTGACCAATCCAATATATTAACATATTTTATCTGTTTAATATACTGCGTACGTACTATATAGTTATTTCATTCATGGGAGAGAGTTAAAACATTTAACGCTTAACCGGTTTTCCGGATGCCCGCAGGTTTCATATACGAACTAATATAATCGTAAACTATATTACAAATCGTCAGTGTAATAAGCTCGTGTAGAGAGGGAGTAATATAAATGGCATTTTTTTATTTTCGTGATTTATTATTGGAGTTGAATGATTGTGATTTACAATGATAAATGCAAATACATATGTACTGGAATCATACAATTCGTTACAGATGTAAACATATTTAAACGTTTTTCAAGTATTATATTAGTAATTACAATAATATAGTATACAATGTACCTACTTAAATTCATTCATGTTTTTTATTAAAATAATATAAAATATAATTTATTTTTAGTAAATTAATTAGTTACTTGTAGTTTATATTGACTTAGAAAGATCAATTGAATTAAACTACCTAATTAAAAATGTTGTGATCTATCCCATAAAGTGAGAAAAAATAAATTGTCACTAAATGAATTATTAAAACATAATATTATAATATGAACTAAATGTTTTGAATTTTTCTATCATTGATATGTTTTAACTAAGTATTATTATATCTATTGTCTCGTCTAAAAATAATAATGTATACTTAAAAATTATTTCATGGTCAATATTATATTAGTACATTTATTTTTAACAAGGAATAATTTACTTTTACTTTCTTGTACCTACATTAAATAAAACTTTTTGAATTTTATAAAATTATTATTGTTTTACTAAATATTTTTATATATTACTTATTAGGTTGCTAGTGGTGTAAATTCTGGAGTCCTAACGATAAGACCAGAAAAAATACAAGCTGTTGACATGGATTCTTTGAATTATCCAATCGAGTATACGTTTATTGATGGGACGCCATCTTTCTATTCCGAATACTTCACCATCGATCCTCAGTTTGGTACCGTAAAACAAATAAAGGCAGTAGATACTAGTTTGACAAAGAAATTTTCAATAACTGTCAAGGTATATTATTAAAATATTACCTATCTTTATAGTTGTTAAAAAAAATTAATGTTCTTAAGGCTGAAGAAGAATCATCCAACCATAGATCAACTACTGCTAAACTGTACATTGAAGTAAAACCTGTCGATATCAATCCCCCCGTGATACATAGTTCTGCTGTTGATGAAGGATATGGATTTGTAGAAGAAAACTCTCCTATTGGTACAAAAGTTTTAGATAAAAATGGACAACCAATCATTTTATCCGTAACCGACGACGATTTGGTAAATATTATAATTAAAATATAAAATCAAAAAAGTTTTTTTTTTATTCTCAATTTGAAATGTACAATAAGTTACTTATGTTTTTAAACATCAAAATATTTATAGGGACCAAATGATCCTAAAGTAACTTATGCATTTGAACTCACTACTAATTCTTTTAATGTGGATTCCGATGGATATGTTTACGTAAATGAAGAAAAATTAGACAGAGATCCACCTAATCCTGGAAAATACCGTTTTCAAGTAAATATAAATTTATATTAAATTGTATTAAAATGTAAATGTTGTATAATTTGATCACTCATTAGTTGCAATCAAACAAATGATTTTTTTAATACTATTATAAAAATATTATTTTTAGATAGTAGCTAGAGAAGTTAATGGACATGCTGGTAGCATTCCATATCTAATGACAGTGTTTTTGAAAGATGTGAATGATAATCCTCCTCGAATGCCAATGTTGTCTCCAATCACGATCCAAGCTGGAAATTCTAGGCGACAACTTGTCCAAGTACGTTGTAAATTATATTGATCAATTTTATGAATTTTCGTTGATCGTTTACATTTTACGTAGATTAAAGCAGTAGACAACGACGAAGGTCAAAATGCAAATGTGTCTTATAGTATATATCATGTATCAAACCAAGGCCACAGTAAGTTCCATATTGATCCAATAACTGGTTGGATTGAAACCACTGGTCGAATGATGGCTGGTGATCAGTACAGTATAACTGTCCAAGCTTCTGACTCTGGAGGTTTATACACCCAAAGTATTGTCGAAGTTGTTGTAATAGCTGGACCAAATACTAAATCCCCAGTATTTTCACAATCTTCATACGAAGTGACTGTTAGTGAAGGATCACCTATTAACACAACAGTTATCCCATTGAAGGCCATTGATCCCGAAAACGATCCCGTTACTTACACAATCTTATCAGGAAATGACTTGAGACAATTTTCAATTGGCGAAAAAAGTGGAATAGTTAGTGTTATAAGAAAATTGGATCGCGAAGAGCTGACTCGTTATCAATTGGTAAGTGTCTCGTTATCAGCGATTTTAATGTTGAATAATGTGTAATAGAAACAATATGTATTTAGTTAATCAAAGCACAAGATGAAGGTGGACTTTCTAGTACAACAACATTAAACATCAAGATTAGTGATATTAATGATAAGAATCCAGAATTTATTGGTGCCCCATATGAGTTCTCAGTGGACGAAGGTTTAGATGGAGCCCCAGTTGGAAAAGTAGAAGCTGTAGACGGAGACGAAGGAATAAACGCATTAGTTCATTATTCATTGCCGGACGATTTACCATTTTTAATTGATGCCAACACTGGACATATACGTACTGCTACAGCCTTGGACTATGAAAAAAACAATGTAAGTAGAAAAAATTAATTTTTTGTTAGAAATATTATACTCTATTTTATTGAAAATTAATAAACTAGAATCATATATTTTAATAGGAATATAAATTTGTGATCACTGCCAAAGACGGAGCGCCAGATCCACGTATTGGAACTGCTTCTGTGACTGTTTTTGTCAAAGACGTTGAAGACGAAATTCCAGTATTTCATAAAACACTATACGAAGCAAAAGTACCTGAAAATGCACCTGATTTCTTAGTTACTCAAGTGCACGTGTGTATTTTTTTTTAAAACTATTATTATTTTTATTTTAAGACAATTTTTGCTTATTTTTTTATATGACAAACTTATCTTTTAAATTAATTTAGATCAGTGTATGGTTTATATTTCACAATATTTTTTTTTATTAAATGTCACAGTATATATTTTGTAATATATATATATATATTATCAAAAAACATATGCTTAATTATTTATGTTTAATAAATTATGTATAATATTGTAGGCCGATGATCCCGATACAGTGAAACGAGTGACTTATGTAATAAAACAAGGACCTTCAGATTTATTTACTATAGATCCGACTACTGGAACGATTAGAACACTTAGAGGTTTAGACTACGAGAAAGACAGTCAACATACCCTTATAATCGGAACATTGGAAAATTCAAATCAAACACCAGGCGCCACAACGAAAGTAATTGTTAACGTTGAAGATCGCAATGACATCCCACCAGTATTTCTAACCATTCCTTCGCCAGTAACACTTGACGACGATGTAGCCATTGGAACTAAAGTCACAACTCTTTTAGCTACCGATTCGGATGGAACATCTCCGGGAAATAAGGTAAATTAAAAAAAACCTATCATTTTAATCAACTGAATCATAATAAAAAAATAATAATGTATTTTAGGTTCGATATGAATTGAGTGGCCGTGGAAAGGCGTTAAAGTATTTCCATGTAGACCCTGATCTTGGTGTTTTATATGTACGTGGTGATTTACAAAAAGAACCTGATAATGAATACCAGGTAAATTAATTGTAACTATTTTTTATTAAGCTTAAAAATAATAAAATAAGTGCCCATACGTACCAAACTACTTTCAAAATTTGATAAATTATATCGCATTTGTTATAAATATTATTGTATTAAACTTAGATAATTTAAGTTGAAAACGTATCTAAAAATATATTTATATTTTAGTATTTTACATGTAATTTACAAATTACAAAATGCTCTAGCGGGCTACAACTGATCACATTTAGATTTAATATAGATTTATTAAACATGTTACAAATATAACCTAATTATTAACATAAAATACATTAAAATATATTATACTTAACAGTTAACAACTGACCACCCGCATTGATTATTTTCATAAAATATTTTAATAGGTATAAATGTATAGTACATGTTTACGTTCATACTACGTCGTCTGGTAAATATTTCTGAAAACCGTTAAAATTGATTGACATTATTCTTCATCTCTAGGTTTCTATATTTCATATTACTAATTATTTTTTACTTACCAATCAATATATACTGTATTTTTTTTAAAATAAAATGTTAGATAATATATTGTACATAAACGAAACTAATTAACAAATAATATTAACCACTATACTAACGCACACAAATTATATAATTATTATTAATTATACAGGTGGATGTAAAAGCTTATGATTTGGGTGAACCTCAGCTTTCGTCAGTGACATCAGTGACAATATTTGTTCGACGAGTCACGACTCCAATACCAGAATTAGGAATGGGATTTTCGGATGATTCGTACACCGCTCGAGTTTTAGAATCTGCTGTTGCTGGTACTTTAGTTAAAGTTCTAACTGTCGTACACCCAAGACCATCGCTACCACTCCCTCTCGTTTGTACAATAGTTTCTGGAAACTCTGAAGGTAAAGTATTATAAAAAAATATTTAATTTAAAATTATTATTAAATTAAGCAATAGGTAACTATAATGTTACCATATTAATTGCAACAGAGATAAATATGCATTTTTGTATTGGTTATAATACCTAGTTCTTTATTCTTACGTCCCAGCTCATTTAAAAAAACATTATTGTCTGATTAATCATATTTATGAAATTAATTTAAAGTCCCTTTTTTTTTACATAAAAACGTTTAAATTTTATATGAAAATGAAAAAAACTATCATAATATCCGATATTAATTTGATTTTATGGGTGGGTGTATAGATATATTTACAATAAACGTCACAACTGAGAAAAATTGCGAAGTGCGTTTAAAGGAAACAAAATTAGATCACGAACACGCAGAGAGTTATCAACTGAAAATACGTCTCGACACGCTTGCCGGAGTCGTCAACCCGACAAAAAGCACTACTATGGTAAGTAATTTAAGTTAACAATATAAATATATTTAAATATCATCATTATAGCATAGGTATTTCTTAATATATTATACCTAATAACACTGATTGTAAGTCAATTAACTATAATATTCTGAATATTCTCAATGTCATGTATAGTTAAACGTACAAGTTATCGACATAAACGACAACGTGCCTACGTTTGTGTACCCGGAAAGCAGCAAACGCTACGCCAAGAACGCGTATTACGGAGCTGTGGCGGTTGACGAAGAAATAGGTAGTACGGTGTTGCAGGTAAAAGCGGAAGATTTGGATGGGGGGAAATTGGGTGATGTGAGGTACGAGTTAGCTGACGATGATGATCAGAACTCGACGGAGGGACCTTATTTCGCCATCGACCCAAAGACCGGGATCATTAAAACCCTGAGAACGTTGACCGACGTGCTTCCTCGGAACTTACCGTTCCGACTAGTGGTCACGGCGCGCGACAACCCGGGAGCTACGAATCCCAGTGACTACAACACAGCTCAAGCCCATGTCGTTGTGAGTGTTAAAAAAAAAAATAAACACAAAATTTCATTTCTTTTGAACTGTCTGCATCACGCGTCTGTGAACAGGATTATATCTAAATTACCAATATGACCTATTTTTTTCTTTTAGATAAACGTAATCAAAGACCAACACCGCTTGATAATGGCCATCGATGGCGCACGTCCGGACATTGTTAAATCTTCCGAAAACAAATTAATAGACGTACTCGAAAAACAATTACAGTTGATCGTAGGCAGTGAAAAAGTGTCGGCCAAACAATACAGGCGGAGAGACAACCTTACCGTAGAGACCGATCCGAGCTCGACCGATTTCTGGTTTTACGTTGTAGACCCCGCCAGCGAGACAATTTTGGAACGAAACAACACCAAAGTGGCCAGGTAATTAAAAATAACGGCATGTCTGCAGCTGTACACTGTGTACAACATACGCGTAGCCGACGTAAATATGCACAAATGATGGGCTATAACAAACGAAGTGTCGCGTTTCCACGACCGGTTTGGTCGTCGATTTACTCGGCAAGAATACAGAACGGTTTCCGCCGTCTAGTGTATTATTATGCGATGACACTGTTACACGCATATAATATTAGTAATAAACGTGTAAATTGACGTTTCGTGTTTTGTTTTTTCTAACCACGCAGGTCGATACTGAACAAAGATTCCGTCGGTAACATTACAACGACGATCGCCGAGAAACTGTCAATTATCGCATCAGATATCCATTTGCCGCTGCAACAGCAGAACGTCGTCACTCGGACCCATACCGCGGGCGTAACCATCCAATGGACCGTGTTTCCATATACTCTGATCCTCATGGCGGCCCTGATCCTGGTGTTGGGCATCGCCGGTATAATTTACATCTGCGTGTCGTGGTCGAGGTAAGACTGAACTCTCGGCCGTTGGCTATAAGTTATAACGCGTGACTTATACCCACTTGTACATTAAGGTATACAGCACGGCGGGTCACCGCGTTTTCTCACGTTACCGAGTAGGTACCGACAAGGAAAAACGAGACGGCTCGCTTTGTAGCGTGCATAATAATAATAATAATAATAATAGTACGATGGACGATTGTAAATTCGGCCCCAATTTTTTTTTTTTTTTTTGATAAAAATTGTTCTAATGAAAAAAATATCCTGGTCTTTACATACTTAATTTAAGTAACAATTGAGTATAATATTTTTCAGTATCATTTGTTCATTTTGCATTACCCCGTGATACTTATTATCCTCCAAAATCTATACTTTTCAAATTTTTCACAAGTGTATAGAAGGTTATTTCTACCTATACTCGTGTTATTTATTATTTACAAATTAAATTATTTATAAAGCTCATCATGTTGCATCGGTAAAAATGATCGGGTCTAATTTACATTTGTCCTGCAGTACAACAGTGTAATATACCTATACTACACAAATATGTAAACATGTAATAAACGCGTTTGTCTGTTCGTTTTGTCAGGTACAAGGCGTATAAGGAAAGGATGGCCCGGATGTACGTGACGCAACGGTATGACCCGGTGTTCATCGAGCCGAACATGAAAGAATACGAGGTACAGGTAAGATTTGGGTTAAGACTACGCGCCGACACACGATCGATAAAATAACCTTGACCGACGGTCTTTTTTGCACAGGTGCTGCAAATGAGCGTACCGATCGATGACAACGATAGCTACAACGACTTGCAGTTGGATTTTAGTCGCAAAAATCACACGTTCAATATGGACAATGTCGGGTACATTACCAAAGAAAACGTCGACAGCATCGGTAATAACATTATATAATAATACTTATTCTACGTAAAACAATTAATAAGTGCTTAAGTTTCAAACGGGACGATATGAGAATAAAATCTCATGACACTCCCCCCCGCCATACAACAATGAAATCAATTATCATGATTCTAATATTAATATACTATAACAAGGCCAAAAACGTTAGCAAGTGCTAACCCGTATTTTTTTCTATTTTTATTCTCAATTGTCAATTGACTGCGGTTGCCGATTATTAATGTACATAACCACCGCCCCTAAGAACTAGACAGTAGTCACCCATGTAAATATTTTTTCAAGAAAACAATAGTCACCAAACTAGTTATTTTAATATGCATGCTCGTGTCCGAATTGTATGACCTAAATTGTTACGAGGATGTCAGGTTTTATAAAATTGTGGTAGGTATTCGAAAAATACGTGTAAAAAAAAATATACTTTTCGTAAGACAACTTTAAATTTATCGTGAAATTACGAGACAACAAATAAAATTAAAATGCTTCTGAATGCAGATAATTCTGTAATATTTTACTTATCACGTATAATAGTGTACGAATTTCAATGTGTTTTTTCTCCAATAAAATTGCGAATTATACAAAAACTATCGTAATTTCGTGGAAAAATACTTTGTTGTGTCTAAAATGGCAACGAGAGAAAAAAATATAAAAAAAAAACATAAAACAAAATTATGCAAATGTCTGGACGAGCAATGGTCGACTGAGATATTATAATAATCCATATTTGTACACACGGTTTATAGCACACCAATAATAACATTATAACACTATATTATTATTATAGCATTATCGATGTCGTGATAGACGATAAACAATTAATATAAGCATGCTGGAAAATCGGAAATACCTTTAAGCTATAGATAGTAGATACCTCTACCTCTATTGCATAGCGGAATTGGAACGCGTGTAAAAAATCGCAAAATATTTCCATTAGGTATATAATATAATATTGCAATCATTTGATCCGCAGACGGACACAGTCCCGTAAGTTCGGAAGCGGCGACCACGGCCAGGACATCGAGCATGGGCCGTAGCATGGCGAATGGTGGCACCAGCACGTTCGGCAGGACGAACATGGCGTTCGACCCGGCGGACGATGCCGAATCCGCAGCCACTGCAGCTGTCATCAGTCCCACCAACGACAACGTGATGTTCCGAGAAAAGAAAGAGTTCGGACGTCCCACGATACACAACGGCAACGGGCTAACAACGTTCAACCGGAAAGACGTGGAGGTCACCACTGAACTGTGATCGACTACCCTCCTCCCAGTCGTAAAATTTTATTTTTAATGTCTATATTATAACTTTGATAGTCGGTACAATACTGATATCACATAAATAATGCGATGTTATTATCGCGTCTAGTCCCCGTGGTTCCCCTCTCCCCAATCAACGACAACATTTAAATAGTCTTATTTCCCCTTAACTGCGGTCACTGTGATAACATCGTTTTTGTACATATACCTAAATTAAATTTATATATAGATAAAGACTAGGTATATAATATATACATCTATCCCACCCTATAACTATACACAACGAACTTTGTTTTTCATATATCCATTATTATTGTATGAGACAACTTGTTTTAAACTACATCGACGCGAAATCATCCCAACAGCTATCATCCTCGACATGTTGTATTTGAATATATTAGTAATAGGAACATCATAATATATTATACAAATTGATTCTTTTGTTGGGAGATCAATCGTTATTTCAAAAAACATTAATGTTACAAAGCAACATTTTTGAAACAAAAAATAATGTATTTTTCCTATATTTTTAAAGTTATCATTTTTAAGTTTTAACTGTTTTGAACGATAACATACCTACATTTTATTTCTTATTCCAAAGGAGAGTATTTTTTGGAGAAAATAATTCAATGCTTATAAATTAAATTGTTGACGAGTAGCTTATAAAATATAGTTCATAAGTCTAAGTAGTATAACTTAATAACTAATAAGCCAACTCTCCAGGAATTTGATTTTAATGCATGTTATCATTCAAAAGATTAAAATCTTAAAAAAAAAAAAAATGTTGTTTTGTAACGATTTAAATTAATGCAAACAAAAATAAAAATATTTAAAATTTGGAAAACGTTTTTGAAATAATAAATGTTCTTGAGTAAAAGAATCATACAGTACAGGATATAAAACGCGTTAACATTTTGTCATCAAAAATCTGAACGGTGTCGATTCTTGTATATAACACACGTCATATCTAATCCCCGATAAGGTAATTTATATATTCACCTACGCGAGATAAACGGTAATAATAATAGTAATGAAAGAAAAATAACAGCTTGGTTGTCAAAAAGACCAGATGCTAATCACCGGTTTGCTCATTATATTTGTAGTATTGGGTGAAATGAAACAATTAATTTTTCTTATAAATTAAAATAATTAAAATATTCAAGTATTATCCACATATTTAACCGTGTGCCTTACCTAATATCGTCGTACCCATCGGGCAATAACTAAACATGATTTTTATAAACAATTGTTTTTGAGTGCGATTGGTAAATACAAAAATATAGAAGGCGCAGTATAGCACCAGATATTATCTTATCGTCTATTTCAAAACTTTTTATTTTACAACCACCGAAATGGTTAACACGTGTATTCTATAAAAATAGATTTACCTTTAGTAAGCGACTCTATCGAGCGCGCGATTCAGAAATTTTACAAAATCTATTTCTTGATATTTGTACAAATTACTGCTGTTAAAACTGTGTAATGTTAAAATTTTTGATTACCAGTCGCGAACTCGTTTATTTGATTTAGAAAATCTTCGATTTGAAATACAAGTTACCGACAAAACGCGTCGAGAATTTTAAGCGTTGTAGCTACAATTGGGAGGGACTATTGGAATGTGCAATTTTTAGCTAATATTATTAATCATTTTGTTTTGTACGTAGCCCATGTAGTAGGCTCCTATGTACCTATATGTATTATTATTACCTATATTGATACCTATTTTTAATTACTTGCATAGTTTTCTTCTCGTAATCGCGTGTTTTGTACTTTTGTAATTAACTATATTTATTTTGTATAGAACTATAAACTTACCATAAAATATTCTCGCGTTGTCAAACCGTAACAACTTGTACTTACAACTTACCTATATTATAAATTTATCAAAAACGTACGCTTTACATAAATTATAATAATATTGAATATGCCGTACTAAAATAATTATTGACGACTGTTTAGTTAAGCGTTTATAGATACTTTTGATTTAAGTTCCATTAATAGGATGCGTTCAGTGTATATAACTAAATTAACGCAACCACAATCATAATAATTCCAATCAAATTATTCATAAGTATTTATTTCGAGTAAAAATGTAATGTTAGTAAAATTTGCTTACTTTTGCGTAAATTGTATTCTTATTGATTTGCTCAGATATATTCAGTTTGCCTAGTATTGTTAAAATAGGTGACAAATTGCCATATTTAATTGTAAGGGCAAACATTGAACGTTTTCCTCAAGCTCAAATTGTATGTGTAATTATTATTAAAATTAAGAGGAAACATAATATAATAAAGACCATTTTATAGTGTAATATAGTAATATAACAATGTGTATAATATTATGTTGTTTTGATAATTACGTTCTTGATTTATTATATTTTTTTTATACGATTATTTCAATTTTGTGTACATTTAGTAAAAATATATGTTTGATATTTATGTGTATGTTATTTGTATAATTATGTTTCTTGTCTAAAAATTATAAACAAAGAGTTTTCCATAAAATAGTACAATTACTTTTTATAATTTTTATTCTCCGTGCCACTGTTTTTTTCTTTTTTTTCATGAGAGGCTAATAATTGCTCATCCTGTTTACGTAATCTAGCCAATTTTCCATCCATATTAAATCCATGCCTAGCAGCTCTGAAACAATATTGGGTTTATAGTTATCACAATTTTTTTCACATAAAATTTATTTAATATATTTGTCTTTAACATACTTATGACAAGTAATCCCACCACAAGCTTGAAATAACTGTTCGTCTGATAATTCAAACGTGGACTTAACTTCTTCGACTTTAATTTTCTAAACAAAAACAATTTATTAATTAAAACATTTTAAATATCATGTTACACGAAAGATATAGGATATACTTTTACACATGCATATGGTATGCATATTATAATAAATACAAATTACCTTAGTTTTTTTTTTTTTTGATTTAAAAATAACATTTCCGTTCTGAAAAAGAATATTTTATCAAATTAAATCTAGTATTTAATATAATCTAGAAATATTAAATACTAAATTTATTAAATAATATTCATTATTATTATTATTTTTTATTCACTTTTTTTTACATTTTAAATGTTATATCAAATTGAATTCATTAGTCATTACTTTATTTTTGACATCTATTCCTTTAGAAGTATCATTGTAAGTACGAGTCCACCATTTATCTCCATACAATTCTGCATTAGCTGTGTCATAGCCAACTCCAGTTTGATCAAATTTTAGACTTGCACGGACAGGAGCAGCAATCCCGTCTTCATTTTTGCCTAGACCCTTGCCTAACCATTTGATATCAATCAGAAAAAAACACATTATTTCGATGGAACAAAGAAGCTGTTTGGTATAATTTGGTACTTAAATGTGTAAATTTGCTTGACTGTCAATCGGTTCAATGTAAGCACACTATACATCAATATAATTTGTAGATCTTCCATTAATTTTTGAAGTTTATATGTACTGGTGCATATGAGATAAATAACAATAGTTATAATTGGTTAATCGATTGGCATCATATATAATGTTGGATACATTTTTTTTATATAATATTTCAAAGCAAGGTTCAGGGATTATACCAAGAACATAAAGCTTTCTTTTAATGTCTATATGTTGCTAAATGGTATAGGTTTAGCAAACTAATTTTTTTTTAAATTTATGATGTACTTAATATTCATAATTTTATTTGATTGGGTCACACATTCACATATTATTATTAATGAACCTTTTTTTTGTTGTTTTTTGTAATTTTGTTAAAACACATTAACTTATAAAATTAGGTATGCAAAAAGAAATTGAGGATAGTAAAAATGTTAAGTAAAAAAAAGTACATTATTAACAACATTTTTTTTTACTTATGTACGCAGAAAAATAATTACATAACCAAGTACAAATACAAAATATACAATTTAAAAAAATTTATTTACTAGAATATTGAACATTTAGGTCTTAAGGAGTTTGGAAAAAAAGAAAAGTATATATTATGAGCTCTGCAAAATACAATGTTTAATATGTAAATTCCTAAAAACCATAATTTTTTTTTCTATGATTGTTAACTCAGTCGACATTACAATATTTACAATGGTAGTGGTACAAATAAGTTTGACGCATATCCGTCAATTATCACAAAATCAATATTATAGTTTATAGCTTGACGTGTGAGATGATGATATTAGCTATTTATAATATTTATGTGTACGAGTAAGTACTAGGAGGTCTACTCGTTAAGTGAATTATGTTTGACTTATTATGTATATAAAAATAATAAAAGACCAAACAAAATAAAGGCACTTAAATTGTTAACAACAAAATGAAAACATAAAATCAAGTGTCGGGAAGAGCATTATATTATTATTATATTGCACAACGACACACACCAGAAATCGAAACATTTATCTAAGAGAAAAAGTATTTGCAAAATGTTTTTTTTTTTTTTTTTGTTCCATTTTCCAATTTATAAATTCATTTTTATAAAACAAAAAAAAAACAAATGAAAAATACTTATTCAAACACTCTGTTTTGTTATAAAAACAAAAAAAATAATGATGTATGATATATAGTTTCGATTCTAGTTTACAAACAATAAATACTAACTTTGACTAAAACCTAATCCAGAATCAGAATCTCTTCGTTCTTTGCGATTTCTCTTTGGAGTGGTTTCATTTGGACTATGATCCCTTTTTAATCCTCTGTCATCTTTACTGATTTTAATACGTAAACTACTTCCAGACCCCGGACCATTACCTCCAATTCGTTCTTTGGCAATTTTTAACTTAATGCCTCTAGGTGGAGAATGTGGTGTAGTTATAACTACAGGTGGAATTTGTTTAATTTTTTCTTTTGGTATTGTAATTCTAATAGGTTCTGGTTCTTTGTGTTTATCTTTATGCTTGTGATGTCTATGTTCTCCATCCTTATGTTTTTTATCTTTTTTATGTTTCTTTTTTTCTCGTTTTTCTTCTTTATGTTTTTTCTTTTTCTTTTTATGTGTATTTGAACTACAAGTTTCTCCGTCCATTTCAACAGTACCAGTTGGACCAACAGGATTCAACAAAAGCTCTGGATCAAATTTAGGTATATCCAGTGTTTCAGGGCTCATTGGCTCGGATTTAATATAAGTTTCCATTAATGGTTCAGATTTACTGTAACTTTCCATTAGTGGTTCAGATTTATTGTAACTTTCATCTATTGGTTCAGATTTAATAACAATATTTTCTGATGGTTCAGATTTAATAATAAAAGGTTTAACATCTTGTGGTTCATCTTCAGGTACTGGACTAAATATCGAAGGTTTTTTAACTTTGGGTGGAGATTCTCGAGGAGATTTAATCACAGATAAAATATTTAAATCATTATGCTTGGTCATTTCTTTGAGCACACTCGTTATAACTTCAGAATGGTTATCACGGCTAGCAGAAAATTGATTTCGAATAGGTTCAGGTTTGACAACCATTTCTTGTTTTATTATAACTTCCTGTTTATTAACTTGTTCTGGAGGTTTAGGTATTGATTTAGGTCTTTGTGGGAGAATTTCGTTTTTACTATTATTATTTAATGTTGTTGGTATTTCAACTTTAGGTTTTACTGGTGCTAGTGGTTTATTAACAATTGGTGTAGGCTGCTCTTTAGTAGGAACAGGTCTAGTAGCAGGTATTACAAATTTGTGATCATTTGGAACACCATTAGTTCTGGTTGGAGGTTGGAAGACTATAGGATTAGAAAATTTGGACGGCGTAGGCCTGGCATTTACCATTCGGGAATGACCCTGATGTTTATAATTAGAAGGCAAAGGAGGGGTTGGTGATTGCATTTGTTGAGAAGAACAATAATTTGCTAATGCTCCATTTTTGTCCATTGTATTAGTAGCCATTAATCGTTTTTTCAGGCGTGATGGACACTTATCAAATACTGTTAAAAATTCTGTAGTTAATTGTTCTAGCAGTTCAGTTGTTACACTTTGATCTACATACCAAAACCATGGTTTTCCTTCCATACTATCTTTTAACTCCCATTTTGACCACTTGCAAGCTAAATGTATACAAAAGCAAGCAACAATGGTTGGTTTATATTGGACACACATGGTGGTTAAATGTAGACTATTGGATGCCATGAAATATGCTGTCTGGGCGAGATCTTTGCTAGCTCTAACCAAATGACAACATCTTACTATGTGAGTATGAGGGTGATCAATGGCTGTTTCAAAACCTAAAGTTTTTAACAAAGTTTCTTCATTTTTTAACAAGTCTTGTACTTGCTCTAAATAAACTTCAGATTTATTATCAATGTGATGAAAATTATGACCATGTTGTTTATTTAGACAAATTATGGAAACCTTGAGAACATGTTCCAATTTTCTTGGTTGTTCTTCATTCTTAGCAGCAAGAAAAAGACATGCAGTAGCTATTGCATTACGATGAAATAGCGTAAAAGGATGGTACATGTAGAAACGGTGCATATACACAATGGCAGTGTTTATACACAGTTGGGTGGTGTGCAACCTTTGGCCCATCTCTTGAATGAGGTTGGCAGCAATCTGTCGGTATGACAGCTCTTTATCAGCATCGATGCCAAATCGTTTGCTGGGTGTATTCTCCAGCTGCTCTTTTGAGAAGTACCAACGATCCTCATGCATGGCGCTCACCACCCTAAACACAATTAGTCTATATGTTAGTCCAAATGATACATAACTAAAGATAAATGCAATTAAATAATGCATAATATTTACTACCCATTGTGTTTCCTATTGGCTATTAGTACATGAAGATTACAAAATAAACAATAACCATGTTTATATTTTTATTTATTTATTCCTCAACTGAATGCATGAAAAATCAAGAAAGATATTATTTATACAACAAATTTTGAAAACATAATACATTAAATATAATATAAATTAAAAATAGAGTTAAAACTATAAACTAACAAGTAATTTTAGATGATACTAAACCAATAATTATAAATATTTCTTATTAAGTATAAACTAATAAGTAATTAGAATAATTGGTTAAAGATTAGCTCTTAAACATAAGGATGTCTGTATGAAATTGAATTAACAAATAACCTTGTTTTATTTTTAGGTAAAATTTAAAATCTAATATTTATGTACCAATAATGCATACTAAATCCATAGTATATAATACATAATGTTTATAACAATAATAATATACAAAGGAAAGCTAAAAATATTAATATTATGGAATAATTATTTTAACTTTTAAAATATAATGCTTCTATTATACTGTTATAATATCAAATTATATTATCGTTTATTTATCAAGCCATGTTTACCGGCAATACAAATTTAAAAATATATTAATAATAATATAATTCATTTTTCAAAATAATATACTTGGCAATATCATTCTATAACATTAACTCATATGTTCAAATTAATTTTATCATACTCATAAGATTTACTCATCTTAATATGATTTAAATGAAATATATAACTATATTAGTGAAACAAATGAAAATGATACCAAATACACATATTAAATTGTACAAAATAAATAGCCATTTATTAAATTTAACATTGATATATTGTTAGTTAAATACTTTTGAAGTATTACATATTATCAAAACTTCTTCGATTGAACAACAGATTAAGTTTCGATATAGAATATATTACATTTTATTCCTTATAATAGTTTTATTTAATTATAAATATGTCCATACCACAATCATTAAGGTATAAGTAAGACATTATTATACTCAAAAATATATTCACCATATAATTGAAAATTAATCTTATAACACAATAATCTAAATGATTAATAAAATAGTAAACAATATGATATTCATGGGCATCTTAAGATACAACATATTTTGTATAGAAAGTTTTTTATAAATACATCACTCTATTATAATTCAAACAAAGGAAAAATGTTAAAATACTTTTTTTGAATTAATAATTTGTATCTGTTCAACCATGATTAATTAATTACCAAATACATGCCTAAAAACGATCCAAATAATTGACTAGTGTTGAAAACTAATAAATGATCACCAGCACAAATTATTTGACATAGAATATGATAAACATTTATTTAGTGTATTAATATCAATTTACAATGCCAAATGTAGCAAATGCACTAAGATTCGAACCGATAGACAGATTTCAAGCAAGTGTACAAACACATCGTTAACAAAAGACAAAGTATAATGTACTTAATATTTTGGTAAAACATATAAATCAGGAATGGTTACAAACAACAGGATAAAAACAATTTTATTTCTTTAGAAGTTGCATGTGTTTCTGAAAAAAATAATTATTTGTTTACCTTGAGTCCAGCCGTATTTACGTAAAATAGTTTCGCCAAAGCTCATGGTCTTGGCGGCGTATAAATACGACAATCACCTATGATTATATTTGAACATTATTGTAGTAAAAATATGTCATATTTTCAAACAGTGACAAATGCTGCTAAGTCTTGAAAATTGAAATTATTGAAAAAATTAAAAAACCTACTTGCTAAATGCTTAACACAAATCACAAACGCAAAATCATAGACCCAACCTAGAAAAACAAGTTACGAAAACAGATCCATGGATGATAAACACAAATACAATATTTTTTATCTCAAAAATTATAATTGTATTCCAATAAATTTTCAACACTCTTCACCAAAATTCTAAGAGTAATAAGGTGATATGAAATTGGATAATTGAAAAATGCACTTGTTATAGAAAATGAAAACTTAGGTAATTAAATTGAAACTAAATTACCATCACACAACAAATGTATTGAGTTAGAAAAATAATCAGACATACGTGAACACTGTAGTTCACGATGACAATACAATTTAATAATATAACAACATAAATGATAACAGTCGTCACTCGTCAGTCACTAATAATCAAACGTTCAACGAGGTTGTCTGTACGTATTCGGTTTTGGATTAAAAAAAAAAAAAAAAACGAAAAATATCTATTCGACAAGTGCGTAATATATATAATACGAAAAATAACTGTGAACGGCACTACATTACCAGATTTAAAGGTAAACTGTTCGATTATTATATATTAACAATCATATTTTTTTTTATTTTTTTTTTTACATAATTTGTATTATTATACTACACATTGGTTAGACCATACACATAATAATAAAAAATAATATAGTAGACTAGTAGACATGGAAATATTTAAAATATATATTTATTTGCATTTAGGTAGTCAATATTTATTGATATTTTATCCTTTACTTGAGTTATCCATTAAAATTATTTATTATACTTAATAAATAAACTAACAATATTTTATTTAATGTATACTCATTTTAATATAAGCATGTATAAAAGCACAAATTATTTTCAAAATATACCTATTCTATAAATTAATAAAATATAATTATATTTAAGCTGATAAGTGCTATAATTAATTATTACTTTAAATTATTATTCTAGTAATTTTGAATATATAAAGTGATTTATCATGCATTTTCATCATTTTTCCCTCTAAATAATTCAGTTACTTAAAAACCTGTTTTTCTAATGTTTAATTTATCTAAAAACTGTATTTTCAAATTCTTAAGATTTATTGTAATACTTAATAAATTTCCTTTGAAGATAAAAACTTTTGTTTTTCAAATGATAACCTCCCTTTAGGTAAATTATTAATCGATAATTAAATGTAAATATATCAAAATCAGTCATAACTTGAATGAACGAGTAGTTTTTAGGTTTTTGACTATGTGTACTAAAGATAATAAGTTAATTATAATGGATTTGGCAGATATGTAGGCTCTGGTGATTAAAAAATCTAGTTATTAATATCATATCCTAGATACATTTGTTTTGCCTTTATAACATCATTTTTAAGGACTATTATCCTTATTAATAAAATTTTAATAACCGAGAAACTACTTGTTCAAATTTTAAACTAGACACATTATTATTTCTTAAAAATATCTAGTAAAAAAGATAGAGTTCTCATTTTAAAAACAAACGTTTATATCAATATGGAATACTCCTTAGGTAGTACTAAAAATTCAGAATTTGAATATTATAAATGAAAAAAAGGGTAAAATACTTGAAGATTTGCAATGTATAATTAAAATAGTTATAATTAATATGATATTTAATACAAAAACTTAGATAATTATACTTAAGTATTTTAATACTTGGTACGAATAAAGTTAACTATACTATTAATCTAGTTCCCTCATTTTATTTCTATCAAACTAATTAGTTGCTTTGTAATACATAAAAAATATAATTAATGCTAAATTAATTTTAATTTAAACTTCAATAAAATTTGAAATTTTTAAAACCCTAGATTACAGATAAATAATAAAAATTTAAAAAAAATTTATACATTTATATTTTGCTATTTGTATGAAAATTATTTTTAATACAGTAACTTAGATATATCAATATAAATATTACATAAATAATTATTAATTTTATAATTTAAAAATGTAATATAAAACTATCCCAGATAGTATAAAAATATATATTTATTCTAGATATAAACTTAAATTTTAAGTGCATACTTTTTTCTTTAATTTTACCTGCATATTATTTTGTAATCAAGTTTTATTCTTGCTATTATTACATTTTGTTCACTAAAAAGCACCTCAAAAATCTCTTTATGAAATTATTAAAATAATTTAAACATCATCTTGTTTCTATAATTTAGTTGAACATAACATAATGTAACGAACAATTTCAATAATCAATCAAAAAAGTATCCAGTTAAATACATTATAAATTTAAAATTAATTAAATATACAATATTTAATATAAATAAATCAAATATAATATTATATGTAATTTTTAAGTAGCTAAGTTATTATGGTTACCTTAATAGTAGAATATTCATTAATTATTTTAATATAATATACACTAAAAACAAATTAAAATCTAGGTATAATTATTGGTTAATTAATTTCAAATTTAAATCATTTAAACATTTTTATTTTTAAGTAATTAATGACTACATTTTCTTTTTATGACATTTTAATTTAATTTATAATTATAAAATAATTTTTAAACAGTTATTATTAATATTTAAGTAAACAAGATTTAAGTGTCTACACCTTTTCAATTTAGAATTTAGAGCCTTAGTTCAAAGCCAAAATAATTTTAAAATATGAAACTCAAATTTATTAAAAAGTTCCTATTTAATCTAATTGAAAAATTGAAACCCTACTTCGATAAATACTATATGTCCAATCCATCATCAACATTAGAAAATAAATTATATACATTTAAATAAAATGATTAAAAAAGTGCTAATGTTTTGTAAAATAATTCACTCTTATTTTATCAGTTGATTATTAAAATAAAGTGTTTACATTATTTTTGTGAGTTATCATTTATTTTAATCAGAATGATGTGTATATTTATTTACATATCAAATTAAGTATCTTTATTGAAAATGATCAACATTTATAAAAAATATCTATTTAATGCTGTATTCAAACATAAAAAAAATGCAATTTATAATCTCATGACCAGTTATTGTATAAATAATAAAAAAATACCTATTAAAAATGAAAATAAACCTAATGATGCCCCTTTGATAAATAATATGAATTTTCTACTCTAAAATACACATGAAATGTATGATATTTAAAAAAATAATAACAATATAACTTTATATAATTATAACATTTTTCTACAAAATATATATTAAATATATGTGTACTAAACATTTAATTTAAATTTTAATTGTATGAAATGATAATCAAGTTAAATTATTTTAACAAGATTTATTTATATTAAATTTTACTGAATATAAATTAATATGACACAACTTCTTAAATTACATACATCAATATAATATGTTGTATAAAAGATATAAAAATCATCATAATTAATTGTCAAGTAATAAAATACCTGTGGTTTTTTTGTCAATTCATTTAAGTAGTATTTTATTAATTTTTTTTAATTTGTCTTTTCTATCACTTGAAAAAATCAATGTATTTTTTAGTAAGTATTTTCTCCAATGCACCCGACAGACAAGACAAATTTTAAATGATTTTTAAGTAATCTTAAGAGTAAAATCACCAATAACTAGAAGTATAAATATATTTTAAAGATTTGACATATCAATTTTGTATTTTATTTTTTATTTGGCATACCTAAAATTCTAATTCAAAATAATGTTTTGTAAATGAAAATAGATAATTCATTTTTAGATAATAATAGCTAGATAAAATTATGTGTTAAATTCACAAAAATATTATTATCCATAGCTTTTAGAGTAGGTGATTTTATTTTGACTTAAAAACCATAAAAATGATTTTGCGTGAATGCATTTTATTTATATTATGTGTTGCGTGTTTGTCAGAAATATATTATAGTAATGTCCATTAGAGCATAATTATTATTATATAAATTATAAATATGACTATAAAAAATATTTGAAAAAACTTTGTAATTTGAAACACAATTTTATATTTATGTGAGAATTTAAAATGTCAGCAAATTTAACCATCATACTTAAGTTAAAAACCATTATCTAGATTTAAAGGATCTGTTTATAAAATTGATTTATTGATATTTTAATTAGTAAAAATTATCGTGAGATTAATGTTAAATTCAGTAAAATACTACATTATATCTAATTACTGTACACATTAATATAAATTAATATTTATTGATTTCTCATCAAAACAGAAAAGCTATATAATGTATTTTGTTTATTGTTAAAAAAAATGTATTTTCAATATTTTTTTCTGTGTAATTTCGAATATATTTTTTTTAGTTAACAAAATATAGTAAGTAAATATAAAAAATGAACAATACCATATCTACACTTGGTTGTGTAATGACACACCGACCCCTTCTGTTTTTTAAATTTTATTCTTTTATAGCTCACTTTAAAATATCAATTATCATTTTACTGTTTCTTTATTAATCAGAAAAAATAATATTATTATTCATATTAATAGTTGTTTACAGTTGCCAACATATAAATTTTTGACCACAAACCACGATTATTTTCAATATTATAGTTACCGTTAATACTAATACATAAATTTGTTAAGTATAAACTTGTAATTATTAAATTGAATTTTAATATTATGATATGATCACTGAATAAAACAAAAGAAAAATCTAACACATTTAATTTGTAACTATTGATATTTGGATAAATAACCTCAAATTAAAATATTGTTTGTAAAAGAAATTTCATGTGATTTTTAAAATTTTAGTTTATAGAAAAATTGTAAAAACTAATTTTTGTCCAGTTGATATTTCCTTTACTAAAAGTTAAAGCAAATCCACACGGGATACTCATACAAAATATTTTAGTTATATATTGATTATTTAGTGAAATTATTTTAATTAAAATATAAATATGATAGAAAATCTATTTTCCTAGTTTATAACTGTTAAACTCTAGTGGTTTCAATAATTATTGAATTAAAGATTCTTAGAATTTAAAATAACTTTAAAAAAATGATTACTGTATTTTCAAATAACAAAATAAGTCACTTCCATTTTTTAATAAAAAAATAATCAGTATTAGATATGATATGTCTAATTAAGAAATTAATTTATAAATTATAATAACTTGATGGTTGTTGGTTAAATACTCTACAATATACTCTTACACACAGGCCAAACATTTTACTAATAATATACATACAAATTTTCTGTACTCACAACAAATGAAGTGTTTTGATATTCCAATATAAATAACTTACAGACTTAATTAATAAACAGTAAACATTGTGTTCTATTTCCCAAAATTAGTGGCATACTCAACCTTAAAAAAATTAGTATTTGATGTAAGCTATAAATATTTACAGTAAGTAATTCATATTAAATTAAAATAATTTCTCTATTCACATCTTAGTGCTCTACAAACCCTCTACTGGAGATTATTATCACTTAATATATTTTGTTAAATCATACCAATTTATATAATTTTTTTAATTAAAAGAATAACCATGAATAGTTTAAAACAATCAATAAAAATAAATTTGTAAACAATACGCCTTGAATAAATAAAAATTAGTGATAATTCTTAACATAGTCTTCATCAAGTATTAAAATTATTAAATAAATTAATATTATATAACCTATTGTTTCATAGAATAGATAAAAATTAAAATAGAGGAATACAGGAATATACTTGTAACAATAAATTTAATATATAATTATATTTTTAAATAGATGCTTAAAAATTATCAGGTTTACCACAAATATGTGTTAATGGTTAGTAAGATTTATAAATACTTAATAATGTATTATAAATTTATGCATTTTATATAAATATAATAATATTATGTTAAAATATTTCAGAATTTTAAGTTATTATTATAATTAACAAGCATTTACAGGTAAATGCATGAGCTAAAAATATAATTTTATTTTGTTATACCTAGTGGGATTTATGAAGAAACAAAATTAATATCCCAAAAAAACTTAATCACACCATTTAATATTAATATATTTTAGTGATATGATTATAAATATATGTTTTTACTGCTTTATGGCTATACAATTGGTTTGTCCTGAGTAATTTAAAGGATTTTTAGATTTTTATTTCACTCAAAACTTTTTATTACAAATTGTCAATAACGATAAATTGTCTTGACTTAGGTAACATATAAGTTATAATTATAAATAAAATATAAATGATAGAATATTTATTTTATATTACCTATATACTCTAATATGTATAAACATTTTTAGAAATTTAACCATTTTATGAAAAAATAAACTTTTATTTAATTCTATACTATATATTAGATTATTTCACCAGAATCAATATTTCCACCTTATATTAATATTCATTTTTAACACTATTTAGTGCACCACAAATAATTGTGAATTTATGCAAAATTATCACGCTCACCCGAGTCTATATAAATATATTATAAACAATTTTGTGTATAAAATAATTATATGGTTGTATTTAGTACACATGAATAATATTTAAATAAAGATATTATATTATTTTAATTTATATATTATGAATAAACAGAATTGGTATGTTGTATTTTGTTTCTTAGGGCGGAATTGAATATTTTCAAAGATCTCTGAGATGTAGCCATTTTATGGTAGAATAATGAGTAATTGTAGATTAAATTTAAATTGCTTAATATTTTATTTTAAAAATTATTTAAATTTAGTTTTCAAAAATTGTATAACCATACTCAATATAATAGCCAATTAAACAACTAACCATTAACTATGGTTCCTATTTGAATTATAAAATATTAAACTTTAAGAAATATCAGCATAATATCTGTTATATCTACTATAATGTATTCACATTAGAAGCTAAAAATGTTCAAAATAAGTAAACATAACTAATTACAAAATTAAGTGATCTAAAACAATTTATATATTGTAATTACATTTGAATAATTTGTCTACCGTAGAGGTTATCAATTATTTTTGATCACATGGCTTTTAAGTTAATAAATATATATCCTGATGATTATTATATAAATATAATAAAATTGATTGTACAAAATTTAAATATGTTTATGGAGTCCCTAGGTAACTCTCATAGAACCCTAAACCTAGAGTATCAAATTTTAAAAATTACTGGTCTGCAAAATAAAATCTGCATTAAATAGTTCTGAATATTTTATTTTAAATATAGATGATAAATACTATGCTAACATTTTGTTGAATATAGATACATAAAATAATCATCTGAATGTTTAGTAGACCATAGGATTATAAAGTCCAAGTTCATTAAAGAATGATCACTATCTTTAGTTACTAAGTATTAATATTTTAAATATTTATTTACTCCTAGTAAAATAAAATGGTTTGTCCCCTCCTTCCTCTTACCTATACCATATGTGATGTATCATCAGAGTATATTTAAAACTAAAACATAGATAAAAATGTATTGTATTAATTTAAAATTGAATAGCTGTATACATTTATTTTAACAAAATAAAAATATTTTGATTTTCCTCGTATATATTTAATAAATAAAAGTATTGGAATATACATTTATTGATAAAAAAATATCAATCAAGAAAAAATAATATAAAATACTGTGCATTTTTAAAAATTTTATTATAAATTAAGATTCCGAGCATAATTAATTTAATTAAATTACAATGTTATTATTATTATTATTTTTTTAGTTTAGTTTAATTCTTTATTAATTTAAATAATTAAATATTTTTGATAAAAATAAATAGGTGCATAGTGTGTACATATTAAGTTAGTAATTGATTTACTTATATTAATATACCCAACCTTAAATACTCCTACAATAAAAAATCAATATGTATAAATATATACTATATTTTTGCTATTGGATTAAACTTAATTAGTTTAGTAAAAGGCAAAACTTTTCAATTCCAACATTTGCATAATATCGATTTCATAATTCTCTTACATCATAAAACATTAAACAAAAAGCTATCTTAAATATGACCTCTGCTACCTTATTGCACATCAGTTAGATATTAACACTCTACTTTGGGATTACTATAAGGAAATCTTTAGAATTACTTAAAATAACTACCATAATATAGCTTGTGCGTACATAAATATATTTTTTATCATCGTATTATCTAAAATAAACAACAATACAAATAAATATTATAATATTAAAAATTCGAAAAATTATATATATTTTTAAATATTACTAAATAACAATTGTAAAATCTAATATTTAAATTTCAAAATAATTATTAAAACTACACTCAGTCCAGCAATAAAACATGCCAATTCTGTGCATCCCCACAAGACATCCCGAAATAACTATAATATAATCAGGTCTCAGTAACAATATGTCACAAAGAGATATACAGAACTAACTATTGTCAGACTGTGACTTATTCTCCTGGTGGTCAGAGTATATACATTATATCTTCTAAATATAACATGGCAGTTGTATAGCTTAAAATTAAATCATTTTATTAATAGTATATATGAAAATATAATTATAATTAATATTTTATTTTAAAGTTTCAGAGATATGAAGATGGATTGAAGAAAAGAGTGCTGTTTTGAGAACATTATATTTCTATTTATGAATTTAAATTAAAGCTAATACTTGAAAATTTTTTTTGTTGATTGTGCTGCATAAAATTACATGTTATTTATTGTAAAATAGTTTGTATAGAATATAGAAGTTGCATAATTTATGTATCAATAATTATTTCTTACTCTAGTATTTTCTTTTATTATTTATTTTTTTTTAATTTTAATATAGTTTTAAGAATTTGTTGTACAATTAAATTTAAATATTTTATGAAACCATAAACATTGTTAAAATCTTTCTATGCATAAAAATGTTTGATAAATTATATAAAATGACCCACGCAAAATAAAAAAAAATATATATAACATAATTTACATGTATTTGTTTTTACCTAAGGGAAAGATAGATAAAGTATAATGAAGTTATTAGAATTTTCAAAATCATGGAATGAAATATTCATAAAAAAACATTATGAAGTGTTTATCATACCTTACCTAATTATATCATTAACTACTAAGTAAAAAAAAAAAAAGTCAAATCAAACAGAATATAAGTGGTTACTTGCATTTTTTAAAAAGTCATGTTTATTTACCTAAAATATTTGTTAGTTTTACAGAATATTAATCCAACTTATAAAAGCAAATTATTATATTCAGCTAGATAAAAAGCAAATTTACTGAATTAATAAATTTCAAAAAAACAAAATGATAAAGTATAATATTAAAGGCAACTACCATGAAATAATATTCATTGTAAAATTAAAATATATGGTATACTCTATACCTCAAACAATATCAGATGCATTTAAATAAAATAAGTTTTCATAATAGTGTACAATAAATCTTTAAAAATATGGTAAGTATACATGCCATTATGCATTATACCATTTAAATAAAGTAAAAAACTAAAAAGTAATATGTATTTGACATGTATATTCACCGTATTAACTGTTTAAGTGAAAATGTGACATCAGATTAAAATTAAACTATTCAATAAATATAAGTTATGTTCATTATTAAATACAAGGCCATTCGAATTCGACTTAATAAAAAAAATACTATTAAATACTATTTCAATGACCAATATTAACTTTATCAACAACATTTTGCTTATACCTGGTTATATTTATAAATTAAATTTAGACATTTAGTTATATCATAAATTATAATACATAATAATTACAATTATTTTCAGGAAAAAATAGATCAAAGTATTTGAAAATAATAATTTAAATTAAATAACCTATCTTTTAGTTGATTTACTTAAATACATGGATTTAAAAAATAACTTACAATATAGGTAATACAGATGCCCAATAAACTAATTGACTATTTTGAATTTTACTCATACAAAAATTTTATTGAATACTTTAAATGAACAATATTAATTGATTTATTTATATTTTAAATATGTAGTTATTGTATTAAATACAATAAAATAATGTGCATGTTCATAAAATGTATATTACTCAAGGCCCATTGTTAATAAATTAATGCATAAACAAATAAATAATTAAAATAATACATATTAATTCAATAAGATTGACCATACACTTTTATTCAATATGGAACTTATAGTTTTGAACATCATTACACAATTATTTTCAAATTTGAAAAAAACATTATTACTAACTTATTCTATATTAGTTGGCAGTTTCACATTACTTGAAATATATTATAAATACCAACAAAATTATGGATAATATATTTTGTAATAATGAAATCTTAAAAGTTTAAATCTAATTTGGTAACTATCAATTACTAATTACATACAAAATAACTCCTAATAAGATTTTTATAAAAAAAAATAAATAATTTAAACAAAAACTGATACTTATTTAGAAGATAAGTAAATAGCATTTACTTAATAGTAAATATTTTTATTTACTCTTTAGCTTTAGTATAACAAATTTATCAGTAAAAAAATTAAAACTTTTTTTACATACCTACTAAATTTTACAATATATTGTACCTTTAGATACAAATAAAAACTATTACCATTCATTAATTAAAAGGTATAACATTGAAAAATGAACGAGCTTATTTAAGAAAAGTGTTTATTCATACAGAACATCCTTAATCCACACCATTTTAGTAACCTAATTACTCATGTTCAATTTTAAGAAAATAATCAAGGTAACTTACAAGGGAAAGGTTTATAAAAAAGAAAAGACGACTGAAGTTGTTTATCTTTTAAAATAATACAAATTTACTATTTTTATTTTATTTTTTTATACCAATAATACATAATAATTATAATAATATTAAAAATATAGTTGGTGACCCGTTGGCAAAACATTCTGCCGGAAGATTGGTAACGGCATAGCGTTCAACGCGTTAATAATAATAGCCAAGAGGTAAATGATATTCGCTTATATTTTTATATTTGTTTTGTATCTATTTACCTTAGGGTAAACTGCAATATTAACGGCCTTCTTTCTTAATTGGAAAATGTGTGATGGCGATTACCTAAAGACCAAGTTCGGTTACACAGCGAACACGACCGACGGCTAGAACGGTAATTCTTTTTAGCAAAAGAAACATAACACATATAAATTATGTAGCTCGACCAAATAATATAAATGATTTACGTTCAACTTGAACGAAATGCAGAAATAATTATTTGGGAACAATACGTAAAATTGTAGCAAAATTAATGAAAAGAAACGCCAAAATATTTTTTTTTATCAAGTACTTACACGTTGACCAACTTTCCTAAGACGATCCTTTCAATGTTTTGACAGGCTGTCTAACGTACAAGTGTGAAAAACCGCGGTTAGCCACGTCCATTAAGCATACTCTATGGCCACGTCACACATACATGTATGAAAACTCTACACCGCAATAATTCACCTTCACGGCTTCACATTCACAAATTCACAATATTCACAATATTCACATACGAAAACACAAAATTATAACATAACATAATAATAATAAATATTAAATAATAATAATAATAATAATTTATAATAGCCAATAGATATATTTTATTATTTAATATTTCATATTACTATTGATGGAATGATGTATATTACTATATTACGCGTTGACTGTATTTTTTTACAATTTTAAATTATCATCATCTTGATTCTTGAAACATTGTAGTATTGTATACTAAAATCACGATTTAAAATGTATATGTGTATAATGTATTAATGTATATCTTAAATCGTGGTTTTAAATTAGGTATACATAGAAATTGCAATATAGTTTATGCTTATACACAGTACACACTACACGTCTAATAAGCAATATGTTAACGATCAGCATGAAGATCAAAAATTAAAACTAATTGAACTATAGCTTTTAGTGCTATACTGCTATATTACCATATTATTACTAATTAATAATTGTAAGTATTTTTTAGTATCAGTATTTACTGTATAAGGACGTGTACATGACAATTAAGAATATAGAACTGATACAAGTCATAACTCATAATTTATCATTTATTATCATAATTATGATTTGAATTAGACGTATTTAATATTCATAATAATTGAGACGAATACACCAAATATGTGAATAAAAACACTGACTGATTTTAATTACAAGTTAAACTAAAATAACTTTGCATCGAGCTGTAAAAATGTTCATAAAATAGCTCACCACGTTAGCCTGCTACAACCTATAACTATTAGTTATTACCAATTACCATACAACAATTGAATTAATTTATTGTGAACTATTTCCTATGACTACTATTTATTTTTTTTATATTGCTGAGCATAATCCGACATTCGAACTATTCGATAGTATATTTTCAAATACTCAAATAATTTCAAATTGTTTGATTATTTGAAAATTTAATATTATTCGTTTGATAATTTTAAATATCTTTTGATTGCTTATGAATAATTTAATAGATAGCTTGTCTCACGAAAAAAAGGTACCGCGCTTTAATGAAACCTTGATATTTTTGTTCATCCTTACACTGCTCTGCACGATCACACCTAATATCCCCACCACGTTCAACCCAGCACCAGTACATAGTTCATAGTGTTCATCATACTGTTCATAATTATTACTTCATACTTCATAGTTCATAGCTCAGTCTTCATTCTACATGCATAAAGCTACGTTTACATTTATAAGTTTTGTAGGACATACTACATAGTACATAGTATAATGTATGTTATAAAATTATATAATATTTTCGATTTTTTGTCCTATAAATACAACTTCTTACAGTCACTATCAAAGCCTAACAATGAAATTGAAAAAAAAAAAACAAATTATTAAAGAATCTTTATTACCTATTCTCTTTTAAATACAATTTTAATGTGATTTTAAAGTTAATTTAATTTATAATTAAAAATAAAATAATTGTAAATTTTTATTCTGTGAAATAAAGTATTTAATAAATATTCATAAGTAGGTATTTATTTGTTTATAATAATTAATAGGTATGTTGTTTTATACAACATTAATATAAATAAAAATTGTTATTCAAAATTTTATGTGTAAGAACAACATTATGTTATATATTGACTCTCTTTTAAATACCTACCTAGTTAATTCTAACAACTAAATTATCAAAATTGTTTTAATTATTTTTATTTACCTCCATTTCTAAATTCTTAATAACTCTTAATTTAACCTTCAACAAGACTGTATCTGCATTTAAATTGACTATTTTTTTGATTCATGGGTCCAATAAAGTTACTTTAGGATAAAAATGCGATGGGCCCATCTTTTCAACTGAACCATATGCTTGCAAAATATTATCAAGTGAAAATATATTTAAAAATGTTCTACTTGATGTTTTTAGCATTTTTTTTTTCAGTTTAAAGTTTAAGACCTAAAATGAAAAATTAATGTCACAAAATATTAGGTAGGTACTTACCTAAAATGTTAAATAAATCTCTAATTAGGTACTTCTGATTAATAAAATCACTTTTCCTAGAATAGGTTTTTATTTATATGACAGCTACATAGCCAAGTTTCAAATGACTTTGTTACCTAATATTATTAAATATTTTATGACTGTCAATTAGATAATCATTTTTTGGCATGGTTGAACGTTGTTTTACAGATAAATTAACTATAGTTAGTGATTATTTAATTACTAAAAGACATGTCAAGATGCTATTCTACCTTGTTAAAACATACTATTTCAATTTCAAATTAGTAAGTTTCATAATCCATTACTGTTTCTATGAAAATTGTTTTATGTCGACCTCACTTTACTTAAAATGGCCAACAATTGAACAGCACAACTTTGTCAAAGTTATTAATTGAACCTGATCACTGAGTGTTCACTAGTCATCACAATCTAATTTTAAGAACTTTTTAACTATATTATTCAGGCTACAATAAGGAATAGGTATGTTCAATTGTTATATAAACATAACAGCTGCCTAAATAATTTTTCTATAATCGGTAACGATTTTACCACTTTTGTCTGAGTATTCCAATCGTGGAAAATATTAAACAAAACTTCAGACAAATATTGTTACAACAAACTGCAGTATGCAGTAGGTAGTGGATTCAGAGGTGGGAAGAAGGGCTCCCCTGTAAGCTGTGTTTTATTTAGGAAAAAATGAAGATATTAGTTGATTTTTTTGAATAATTTATAATGAGCCTAGTAACACTAAAAACTTTAAATAATAAAATTAATTAACCTATTTATCGAACTTAAAAACAATAGAAAATAGTATTTTTGAAGGTTATTATAGTTAGTCAGTTAGAGACTTAAATTTGTCTAGATATTGTCTTAAAATAATTGATTATCCATTTTAATGTATAACTGTATAAGTATAAATAAATGTTTCTTATTCTTTAAGTCGAATATAAAGTCAAATAATAATTAAATATAAAATCCATAAATATATCGTACCATCAAAAATATTATCCCTTGTAAATTTTGTTACAAGAATAATAAGTGATTTTATTTTAAGATTATTTTAAAATTATAGAAAATGATTTTTGTGAACGCGTTTTTCCATGTTGCGTGCAGATTTGAATAAACATAATTGCACTGGTATTGTCTTAATTTACTGTAATGTGTAATTAATATGTTTATTAAATTAAACAATGATAAATTATTGCTACTAAAAATTATTTTGAGTGGCATCAATGTGTTAGCCTATTTCTCAAGGACTACATCTGTCTAATCTAATATTTGAATGCTTTTTTCATAAATAGTTTTTATTCGATCTATTCGAATAATATTTATTCGAATATATTTTATATTTCCCATAAAAGCTATTCGGTCACCTAAAATAACATAAAAATATTCGATACGTGTTAGTTCTAGTGCACATTAATTATTACTCGTTACTTCTACTAAAGTACCTACATCTGTCAAAGAAAAAGAAAGAATGAAAAACTCAGACACTGCAAATAGTATAGCATGACGAAATAAATAAGTATGATCGCAATTTATAACCACTGACAATTGACACCGTCATCAATCATCTCTCATCGATATTAATAAATAATAATTGGTAATACACAATAATGCGGTGCAACTCGTTTGTGCATATTCAACATTGTTTACTTGAAAATCGACGACTCGCTTGCACGAAATCAGTCATTTACCTGAAAACAGATCAATCGTTTGCGCACAAATACATAATGGCACATTCACACAGATGTATAAATCGTCACAGACTACAGTGCACATTTTTAAATATTTGATAGCAATATACCTAATCTTATAATCAGTTGTGTAAATTACATCATTTTGGTTTTTCCGTATCTAGCTACTTTTTGTACAGTTTTAGTGGTTATAATTTATAGACTTAGTAGACTTATAGTTCAGACTTTCAGTTTTAGTATAGACTATAGAGGTGGCTACTATATAGTTATTGACTATATTATTACTAACAAGTGTGTTGATAACATAAACTCTTTAATTTTAACATAGAAATTTCTAATATTTTTTAAACTTAGCGAGGAACTGAGAAGGAAAATGTGTGCGCAATCGAATTGTGTTTTTTGGGCAAACGAGTTGTAGCTTAATTATGAAATATCAAGAAGAAGGGTGAATTTTTAGTTACGTTTTATTGGTTGTTGATATTATGGCTATTATGCAGAGGTATATATTTTTATTATTATTATTTATTGTAGGTATTTAAAATGCATCAACCCATAAACACATTAATTATTTATTAGTTTGTTACAACAGTCGAAAAGATAAAAAAAAATTACAATACAATAGGTATAATATAATTCAAAAAACGTGTTATGGAACACATAGGTAGGTAACTAATATTAAGAAGTCAAACAAAAGATTCCATCCTCAAACGCTTGCGGCCGAACGAAATTAAATTGGTTGTAACCATATCACATGTTACTTTTTTTGTCGTTGGTATCGTCTAGCTATTGAAATTAAAATTAAACTTGATTTATTTTAACTAACTTTATGTTTAATATCCAAATCAAATACCAAATAGTGGGTACCTACTACATTCGCCTATAATGCATATCTCTACTCGTATTCTAATTTTAAGTTTCCCATATAGGCCACAGGGTTGCTTGATAGTGGCACGGACGTACGGTATATTATATGATTAAAGATCTAAAGAAGTAAAGATTATAGGATGCGTTACAACTAATACAGCTTTATAGATATAATATAAAATAATTAACCAAATTAATTAATTTTATCAAAATATATTGAAAATGTTATATGTAAGTAAGTACCTAGGTATTGTGTAGAATGATAATCTTAACATTTGGTGAACATTTTAAGTATTTAGTTATTTAGTTTTGAATTACAATAAAAAAAATAAAAATAAATCAGTTTGTGTAAAAATTCCGGTTTTTCTTGTTCATGTTGAAATAAATACTTTTTGAAGTCAAAAGTACAAACCAGATACAATCTTTTATCATAAATCATCTTCAAAATTGAAAATTAGAAAATGTTGTCTAATACGTATCGAGTATAAATACATAAAAAAAAAATAAAACTCATCATTGTAAACATTATCTATTCTAAGGTTGGTTCTCATTTAAACACAGAAGTTTGTGTTAGTATAAGACATCAAGATGGTATAAAAATCTCAATACTTATTAAAAATATGGTCTTTTTAAGTTTACAAAAATTAAATTTTGAATAATTACGTTATTAAAAAAAATAAAGGAGTGACATGTATAGTGAATAATTCTGTATACAAAATAATCAGAGATTATTTCAAAAAAGTGATTAAATTATTAATCATTAACGTTAAACGTTGACCATTACTCAGTTAATCTAGAGTTTTTTAATATTTTCCATTTTATTTTACTAGTTAACAATTTTAAAATATTATTTATTATAATCTGTAGCTGATATACACATAATATTAAATTTCCCGCTATAATAAATCCCCGAGTTTCAAAGAGGTTGTACATATTGTCAATACATTTACTACAGATCAGATGGTGTTGGTATTAGATGGCCGAATTTTTTTTATAGAGATATATGTATATAATATTATCAAAAAGTGAAAAACAAATTTTTAGACTTCCAGTGTAGACTACAAGAATTACGGGAATAGAACGTCTTAGTTCTTTCAATAATAATTTATCGACTATGTAGACCATTAAATTTAGTCGTTTGAGAACCAAACTACATAAACTCAATAATAAAATGACATCAATAACGTCGGAAAGGTAATAGTGTTTCTATAATTCAGATTCCACAATATCCATTTATAAAGTGTGTCCTGAATACTGGTCTCTTTATTTATTCTCTGTATCTATTGTTCAACTTATTATTAATGTTTATTTTGAATATCATAAATTTTAGGGTAGAATGGGTCGAGATAATCGAACCCAGGACTAAAGAACATATGTATGCAAATTTAACAACTGGTGAATGTGTTTGGGATGCGCCTGTAGGAGTGCCCGTGTAAGTACCTTTATTATGTATTTAAATATTTATGTTTCATGTATTTCTATGAATTGAATTGATATATTGTATAAAAGTGGATTGGTGTTTTTTTCGCTCATTTTTATAAATATAATATTTCTTATAGTTATAATATGACCTTTAGCCTTTGGATGTTGAAATTATGGAATTTTCATTTTATTTTAAATTAATTATATTCTTAACTTATTAATATATTATTTATTTATTTTTTTTTGTCGGTATGTCAATTTTATTTCATAGATATGTTTAATGTGATAAATATCATGTTTAAAAGTAAAATGTTTCTGTGTTACAAATAAGTTATATTATAGTAATTTAAAATAATTTAAATTAATTTTTTTAATAATAAATTATAGGGTTAAATTTGTATAAGTTGATTACTTAATTATAATAATTATTAAATACCTGAGAAAAAAATAGTTTTTATTAAATTATATTTACAATTTTTAACTAAATTTGTTACAGTTTTTTAACTATGAGTTTATCTAACATTCAATTACAGTATTAGTATCTAGTATTAAATTATTTTGAGTAATTTTTATTGGTTAACTAACAAATTAATGATATTAAGATATAATTTATGTAATTTGTATAAAAAGAATGATGGTTATTTAATTGATATTATTTTATTTTATTTACCTAATGATTATTATTAAATTTGTACTTCAGCTATTTAATATTTTTGACATATTTTTAGCAAAACACTTCCTCTTTTCAATTTGATGTGTAACCTAACCTAGGCTTTTGTAGTTAATTATAATTTTGATTCAAGATTCTGAACTAAGTATTATTTTACATAATTACCCATGTACAAGACATCTAATATTTTATGTAGGTTTTAAGTTAAAATATCAAGAAAGTTAGATGAAAATTTGATAAACAAAATATTAAATAATTTCAAAATTATTGTTTTTATTTATTTTTTAATTTGAAAAAATATTGTTTTAATTAAATTAATTTATATTTGTTTACTAAGTTACTCAATTACTAGCAAGATTTGTTTTAAGTATCTTTTTACCTTTATAATTGGTGCTCTTCTTCTAAGTTAATTATATTATTATTATTTATATCTGTATTTAATTAAAAATTTTAAACTATATTTTGTTACAAAGTTTATTTAAGTATTAGTTTAAATTATTAATAATTTAACATTGCAAAAAAATTAGAATAGCCTTAAAACATTACTCCAAATATAATTATATTTTATTTATTTGTATTACCTTGAAAATATAAATATAAATTTTGAAAATCATATGGTATTTATTTTTAAATACTTTTTATTTATATTTATATAATTTAAATGGAAATTCAACTTGAATATCAATAGTAGCTGTATAAATGTAATAACTTTTTTTTAGTATTTTATGCATGCTTATTATTTTTATTATATAGTATTAACCACAAAACTGTTTTAATTTAGAAATATAATAGAAAAAAAAATGATTTAATCTATAATGAAGCATTTAGGACTTAGGTCATAATATGTTTGCTTGTTAACAGAAATTACATCATTCTAACAATTGGATTTATTTAGATAATACAAGTGTTACAAAAAAAAAAAAGTTTAATTTTAGAGCTATTTATATCATTTTGTTATTACCATAAATTTCCTACAAGGCTAACCAATAACCATTACGTTGTTGGTTTAAAAAATACTTGTTTGTACTAGTATTTGTATATTAGGTGGTGAAGTAGAGCTAATATATTTTTATGTTATATAAAAAGTTTTATACAAATTGCATTTTATATAATTGATTTCCTAAATTTTTCTACACCATGAAATATAGTTTTATGTATACTAAAATAAACTAACTCTATTTTTATTCTTCACATTTGTTTATGTTATAGAAAAAAGACAGACAACAACCAGTGGTGGGAACTATTTGACCCTATCACTAATCGTTTTTACTACTATAATACAGCTTCTCAAAAAACAGTTTGGCATCGACCTCCTAATTCTGATATTATACCTTTGGCTAAATTACAAACATTAAAACAAAATACTGAACCTGCTGTGAATGATGAAAATGATCGTAAATATTCTAAAGAATCTGTGTCAACTCAGACACCTGGCCGCAATAGAATGACAGTACCCCTTTCATCAAGTAATCAAACGTTGGTAAGTTATTTTAATAAAATAGAAATTTTGTTACTAGTGTAAATGTAAAAATGTATGTAATTTGTTTACATAATACATTAATTGTGAATATTCAGTTTATGATTTTTAAGGTTAAGTTTTATTTTTTAGGGTAATGTTGAGAATGTTAAAACTTTTAAGTTAATGGACCCAGTTACTTCAACTAAACGTTCTGTGGATTCTGAAACTCAAACTTCTCCTCTTACACCTCGCAGATCTCACCATCATCATCATCATCATCATCATCATCATAAGTATGTTAACTTTATTTTTAATGTAAAAAGTTTTTTTATTCATTTTTATTTTCATTTAGACATCAACAACAAGCTAGTACACCAAGTAGAGGACGACGTGGAAATCAGCCTAATGTTTGGTACAATCGTACTGCTTATTCACAAGTGAGTAAACTAAGGTTTTTATCTAATAAAAAAATTGATATATTTATATATATATTTTTTTTTACAGTAAATTTTAAAATTATAACAATACCTTTTAAAATGTCGAATTTGTATATTTAGAGAGCAAGTTGAAAAATATCTCTTATTATTTATAGCTGTCTTTTATATGAATTATATTCATAACACATTAGTTGTTTATCATATTTGAGTATCTTTTTTGTGACATTGAAAAAGTTAGGGTTTAAAAAAAATTATCTTACAAAATAAAAATAAAATTATCTATGACTTTCACATAAATATAAAATATTTTTAAAAGGCATTAACAAAAATCAATATTTTAGTTATAACACAGACCAAATTGTTATGCATTTAATAACAAGGTATATGACGCCAATTGGGGTCATTCAGCATATGTAAAAGATGTTAATTGATGTCATTGGTGTTATACACAGTAAACATATTAATTAAACAATTATAATTTACACTATTTCTATGTTTTAAATATAGTTAAACCTAAATATAAACTACCGTTATCCACTTAAGTATTTCTTCAGTTAAACTTACACATGTATCTATTTAATGTAATTCTTGTTTTTTTTTTTTTTGGGGGGGGGGGGGGGGAAATAACTGATAGTAAATATTTTCATATAATTATAAACATATAAATTATCGTATAGTTATCTGTGATAAGGAGTATTTATATATTCATGCTTTGACATTTAATCACTTGTCTCAATTTTGTGATTGGTGATATTTTAGCGTAGTTTGTACATATGCATGCAATTATATTTAAGTTTGAAGTAAGATCGTTGTTAATAAGATATATGCGAGAAATATTACTGTCTGTGTCCGTCTTAGAAAAGGTTCGTTATATACGGTAAAAATACACTAACATTTTTTAATCTTTTTACTTTATTATTTTATCTATTGAGAGGTATCCATTAAGTTAGGTTTTACTGTATATACATATTTGTTTTAATTAATTGTAATTTTTCAAAGATAAGTTGTCTGTTAGCTACTTATAGACAATCATGCAATAACACTAACTTATAGCAAAAAATCTATTAAACTTGATATTATTATATTGTTTTAAAAAAAAAACATAAAATTGATAAAATAATATTCTTATCTAATTATTTATAAATTTATATTTAAACACATGACATTACTTTTTGTATAGCTGGCATGATAAATATAAGTTATCTTGACCCTTTTATGTATTAATAATAGAAAATTATTATAAATACAATGATCGTCATATTTAAAATACACAAAGAAAATAACTTATTACCATTAGTGATTATGCTTTATTATAATATTCAACAATTAAAATAATTTTCATTCTAACTTGAAACATGAAATAGTTTTATTTTAGATTTACGATTATAATTAATTGGTATAAATATACTTTTATGCTATATTCTTTTAATATTATAATTATAATTTTTTGCTTTATTTGTGTAGGATTCTGGTCGTTCAAGTGATTCAAGTTGTGTTTCTATTCAATCATCTAGTGGCAAAGATGCTAATCCTGGTTTATCCATGTCTGCCAGTACACCGCTATTTAGAAAGAAACTTTCTCAACCACCTACACCACAAAATAATCTTCCTATTCAACGAAGTTCTTCCAATGCTTCTCAATACCAATTATTATTAGGCAAACAAAAAAGCTTTGATACTGATATAAGTATTGGAGGTGGCTACAGTCTTGGTCATGATAATCGTAACAACAGTTGTTCTCGTCCTCGCCCTCCTGTTGTACTGTCTTCCAGTTTATCTAATAGTCAGATTTGTAGGAGTCAAAGTTTTGCACAAAAGTCAATTGCTACTAAAACTTCAATTGAAGCAGAAGAAGAAGATTCAATGCATGAAAAATATCTTGCTCCGAGTGGATTACTGGGGATGCCTCCACGACATGGCAAAAAATCTGTAGAATCCACTCCTTTGGTATTATTACTTAATTTTTTTAACTACAAGTGGTGTATTTTCAACATTTTTTTTTAGGAGGGTGTCTAAAAAATAAGTTTATATTATAAAAATACAACATATGAATTATGAATTAATAATCATTTTATTTCTTTTGAACTTTTTTTTTCTACTGGGAGGTGGGGTTGAGAAACCTTCCTCAAAAATACGCCACTGCATACTACTACCAATCAATTGTTTATTATCATTGCTTAATTTATAGAGCTCTCGGAAATGGCATTCTCACTCTGATACTGGTTCTCCTACAGCATCTAAATCACGGCCACCATTAACTCCTGAATATGCTAACTTCGCAGCTCCTCCTCCTCCACCTGCTGCTCCAAGTCAGTCTAGTTCAAAATCATCTTTAACACAATCAGTAAAACATACAAAATGTTCAAAAGATGTTGGACTTTCAAGTAGTGATGATGATTCAGGAGAAAATGATAATTCTAGTTCTAGTGTATCAAGTAGTCCCCCAACAGCTAGTAAAATTGATCAAAGATTAAGATCTGACAACAAAACTATAGATAACCGTGAGTTGAAATAATTTAATTTTTAAGTTTTTTACTAATGAAAAGAGTATTTAATGTTCCATAACATTATAACTTTAGTGAATACTACAGGTGTGTCACTTTTATTCAGTTGATTCTTCATATTATATATTTAGCTTTTTTATTTCTGAGTTATAATATGTTTCAATATTCAGATATGTATAATTTTTAACTACAAGTCAGTTATCCTTAAAAGAATGATTTTACCCATTGTTTTTTTGAATACTACAAAATTTATTTATTTTCATTGTTAAAATTCTAAATAAAAATATTTATAGTAATGTTTGTTTATTAAAATACTTCCAACATATAAGGTTAGTTTTTGACAAGTATTAATCCTACATTGGAATAGCCATTTAGCTTTCTCTCCTCCTCTACTAAAAGAGATGTTTTGTATTTGGGATCCAGACTTTGTAAAAAATCAAAGTTATAAACAACTTGATTAGTTAATTGTTAATTTTTATGTGATTTTGATTCTATAAAATATATATTTCATTTTGATAAAAATGTTGACAAAAATAATTTATTAGATTTAAAAGCAAGACCAGTATCAAATCATTCAAGCTCATCTAGTCAACGTGGTGGAGTTGTTCGAAAAAGTATTAGTCCAGCCACATCAGATCAAAAACAAACTCCACTATATAGTAATTTAGATATGTATGAAGGTAGAATTTTGCCTCTTCATCAATACATTTTAGAACAAGCAAAATTATCAGGTATTTTATTTAATTATATGTTCTGTTTTTTATCTTATATAAGAGTAACCTTGGGCAGTAGGCTTTCTATGCATACCAATGGCAATGTGCATAAGTGCTGTGCTTTTAAAGACAATATTTTATTATTCCAAAAAGTGCCTAGCATGCATATTGCTAAGATTAAAATGGTTAAGTAATTTTTTGACATCTAAGGTTACTCATTTTATGAGATAGATTGTAAATATATTTATGAAAATTTAATAATTATTATTTTCTATAATTTATAGGATCATCATATAGGTTTGGAGATACAGTTGGTACTTTTTCTGAAGATGATGATGCTGAAATTGAAGATTTAATTAGTGTTATGGGCACAGCTACTGGATATGATAGTGATGAGTTTGCTGATGATGAAGGAGCGGTTAGTCAGGGTGAACAATCTAGTTCACCATCTCCATCAAATGCATCTTCTAGACATTATTTAAGAGATGAATTAGACTATGATCATTTGACAGCAATGAGAACATCACAACCTCGGAGTTATGTTAATGGTAATATATTAATATCCTATATTTTTTAAAACTTTGTTATAAATAAACTTAATTTTAGATACTCGAGTAAATGATTATACAATTGAATCTAGTAGTAATCAACATTATTATAATACAGTTACAAATACTTTATCATCTCAAAGATCAGCAAATCTAGTCACACCATCAATGTCTGGTAATTTGATATTTTTATAATTAATATATTTTTTTTTTCATAAATTAACAATAATATTATTCTTAATTATTATTTTTAAAAGATCCATTTAGCAATTCAGCTCCAACTCTTCCTTTAGAAACTCAACATACATCATTAAGAAGAAGAAAAGATCAACATGTTCAACCTCCAGCAGCTTTATATTCTCCAATTATGGAAAGAAATGAGGTAAATACATATTTTATGTATATTAGCATGTGTCTAAATGTTAAAATTATTTAAATAATACATTTTTTTAAAGATAGGTACAACTGTTTTCTTAGTACTGTAGTGGCTTATTCATTAAAATTATAATTTATAAGTAACCAATTTTATTAATAAGTATTAATATCTTTTGGGGGGTGAAGTGGCCGAGCGGACTAAGGCGGCGGTTGCGTCGCGCACCGTCGCCGGTTCGAATCTCGGTCACGGGCGGCGTCACTCTTCAGGCAGTCACGGTGTCTGGAGAGAGAAGCCGCCGCCCCCCACCCGGGCATGGCAGAAACCTACGGGTGCCCACTAAAAATTCTGCCAAATAGGCGTCCGAACTAGGCCTTCGGGCCTACTCCCGGACATAAGCGCCATATGCTAAAAAAAAATATCTTTTGAATTAAAATTATAGTATATAAAATATACAATAGGTTTTAATGCTATCAATCCATTTATTTATAGTCATTTTTGGATAAATTAATAGTTAATAAAAGTCTCATATTTATTAAATCCATTTTGTAATTCAACATAGGTAATACTCAGGTAGTAAAAACAGATTTCATTTATTATATAGAAAGAGAATTAAGAAAATACTTTTATAGGTAGCTAGTGTATGGTTATATTTCCAATTTATTTATTTTAAAGCATTAAGCATGTTATAATAAATTTATATATTTATTCATACCCAATATCGATATGAATTGAGTATTTTTTTATTTTTTTTATAATTAATAAACCGAAATAACAATATTAATAATTTTACAAATGTATGTATTACAAATATAATAACTATATAATTATACAATAATATGGTACAGTAGAAC
This sequence comes from Melanaphis sacchari, assembly GCF_002803265.2. Lineage (NCBI taxonomy): Eukaryota > Metazoa > Arthropoda > Insecta > Hemiptera > Aphididae > Melanaphis > Melanaphis sacchari. The sequence continues at coordinate 5,420,996 of NW_020271560.1, read as the reverse complement.
TTCGATTAACTGTCAGTCTTAGGACCAGATCTTTGACAGATAATCTAAAAGACAATTAAGCAAGCAATAAAAATTTTTTTAAATATACATACATATTATTTATTATTTTTTTAATAATTATGACATGCATATTGATATAATTAGGTACTATTACTTATTGGTACATTATTATTATTATTTTTTTATTTAAATATGAATATGTACCTATTGCTTACCTAGTATATATTGCCGGAAAGTTTTGGATAAACCTATTCATACACAAGGCAATAAGATTTTACTGCAACACGCTAATGGTCCGTGCAAGTGTGGCACCTGATGATTAACCGAGAAAAACAGTTAATTGGGAAACGGTTAATCGAGGTTTTACTGTAATAATTTATTATAATAACTTAATTTAAATATCATCTAGATATATGTATTATACACAGAAGTTAAGAAAAAACAATAATATAAACATGGATATATACAATATATAATTTAAAATATTTTAGTTGTTATATAATATAAATTTATAATAATTACACTTATTTACAATTATTTATCTAATTTCACAATAAACAATGCAATATTATATGTACATATATATTAATTTATAGTTTGATTAAAAATTACAAAATTAATTAACGTTAATTATACATAAAACTTAATTGTTACTTAAATGATAAGTTTAATTTATTAATAAAATATAAGCTATTATAGAATAATAACTTGAGGCAGTCTTTTTTAATAGTTGTGAATTGGTTAAAAAAAGGTGAAAACCCAAGTAAATCTAAAACTTATCTCATATCAGGATTTTATACTATAACTCATATTATTTAGCTGATAATTTTTTTTGTTGAAATAATAATTAAAAATAGTTATTTATGGTGAGTTAATATTTTTATTTCCTTAATTTAATTAATTTTTCAATATTTATCTGCAAAATAACTCACATTTAGAAATTGTGTTTATTATATATTATCATTTATCACAAATGAGAATTCAAAAAAAATATTTTAAATTTGTATCTATTTAGTATTTTATTTACTCAACCATGTTTTGCTAATAATGAGATAAATCTTACATTTCTTGTTTATTGTTTTATCAATATATACTCTATACCTATATATCTAAGCATAGAAATGGTAAAACTTATACGTACACGATATATTTTTTTAAATTTCTTTTTTCTAAATCTCTTTTTGCATGTTAGCTATTGTTTTTTTCTTGTGTGTGCTTTTAGTTTATGCTGGCTCGTTATGCAAACTCGAATCGAGGTGTATTTCACCCATCATTATCTCAAGATGCTCGATCCTGTTCGCCAGCCTATTTCTATGAACAGGTTTATATATGCTTTTGCAAATGCTATTAGAACAGTGTGAAACTTTTAAATTTTAATGAAATCATAGTTACAATATTTTTATGCTTAAACTGTATTTATAGACTTCTAGAACTTTGTTAAATCGAGATAAAAAAACTACTTCTGAAAGTGATATTGAAAAATATGCCCAGGACAACCTAAATATACATAAGAAGGGTATTTTCAGAAAAAAATTTTCAGTAAGAGACATGCTTTCATGGTCCAAGGTAAAAACTAAATAATTCATTTTTTCATTGAAATATATTTACATCTTAATTTTATTTTAATGGTAATTTGTATAGGATCCAATTCGTAAACCTATGCTAGTGTTATCTGACAAAGCATTGAAAAAAGAAGCTTGTGATTTATTTAAATTAGTTCAAACCTATATGAGTGATCGCAAAGCAAAATTAGGAATGACTTTAAACAGTGTGGCTCTAGAAATATGTATGATTGGTTTTATGAAACCAACCCTTCGAGATGAATTATACATACAAATATGTAGACAAACAACAGAAAATCCTAGAAAGTATAAATATATATATATATAAGTAAAGGTTTTATTTTATAATTATCAAATATTTTGATTTTTAGAGAAAGCTTGCGTCGTGGATGGGAACTTTTGGCTATTTGTTTATCTTTTTTCCCACCTTCTCCTAAATTACAAAAATACTTAGAAAGTTACATGGAAAGACATAGAGATCCAGGTTTAGATAGTTATGCTACTGAAGTTGGTCGTTGGCCTGTTCATGTCCAAGTAAGCCATTATGCCAGTGTGGCCACTAAAAGATTACACAGAATGGGTGTAGATGGTAAAAAAGCAGTTCGAAGACCAACATTGGAAGATATTGAACAAGCTAGAGTAAGATTGATTTTATTTTTAATCATATTTACTTAATAGTTAGTTTATTTATAATATATATAAATATATTATCAGATGCAAATATTCAGACCTAGTCTTTTTGGAAATACAATCAGTGAAGTTATTGATCTTCAAAAAGAACGCTTTCCAAACTATAAATTACCTTGGGTACAAACCACATTATCTGAACTAGTACTAAGGCACAGAGGTGATCAGACAGAAGGAATATTTAGGTAATCAAAACAATACCTATTGTTAATTAGATATATGTTTATAAAATCTTATTTTTTTTTTACTAGATTATACATTCTGTCTCATGAAAGAAAGGTTCTGTTTTGCACATATAGACTGAGTTACAAATTGGTTTTTGGCCGAATGTAGTTGGGGTACTGTGATGTAGAGATGCACAAAAATAACTGAGTTTTGTTGAGACATTAGTACCTTTCTTTTGTGAGACACAGACGTTGATAGATATTACACTATAGTTTATAAATATTTATTAAATATTAAACATTCTTAATTTGTTTACCATATATTATAGAGTACCAGCTGATATGGACGAAGTAATGACCCTTAAGAGTCGTTTAGATGTATGGGAAGTTCCTGGATCTGAAGAATTGACTGATGCTCATACTCCAGCATCTTTATTAAAACTATGGTATCGTGAATTATATGAGCCTCTTGTACCTGATCACATGTATGCCGAGTGTATTGCTGCTCATCAAGATGCTCGCCGTGCTATTGCTATTATTCATCGATTACCACCTATAAATAAAGCTGTTTTAGCTTATCTTATTCACTTCCTACAATTGTTTACCAAACCTGAAGTTGTTCATGTTACCAAAATGGATGCTAGTAATCTGGCTATGGTTATGGCTCCTAATTGTTTACGTTGTACTTCGATTGATCCTCGTGTAATATTTGACAATGCTCGTAAAGAGATGGCTTTTATGCGTTTGTTAATTTTACATTTTGATGCGTCCTTTATGGAAGGCGTATATTAAACAGATCTGTTATGTTTAATAACTAATTACTGGAACTGTATTAGTTTCAAAACTACACAAACCAAAGGTTATTATTATGAAAGCTTAATTGCACACTAATTTAATTATTTTTAAGCTAATATAAATTATAATATATACGTATGATAAATTAAATTTGATGACTAAATGTTTGACATTGATTTTTAGTAGTTTAGATAAGTGTTACCATGTAAATGACTTGCAAAATTTTACTTAAAATATAATCTTATTACTTAAATACTACTTTAATTATATACCCTCCCACTGCCTATAATATGTTGTATAATTTTTTAATAGCTTATTTATACATTTTTATTTTTTATTTTTGTTTAGCTGTTATGAATAAAGTTACAATAAACAGTATTAGATTATTCAATAGTTTATTACTACAATATTTTTAAAATAGTTAAATGGTATTTAGAAATGAATTGTGTACAAATAAGTATATTTTAATTATACATAGTACTGTTTTAAAATTTAAAAAAAAACAACTTGATGACACTATATTTTGAATTTGTTAAGTTTTAAAAAGCTTATTGATTTAACAGAAATGTAGTAAACTGTTTTAGTCTAATGCTAGTATGCATATTGACTAGAATTCATGTTATTTTGTTTAACTAGAATACTTTTTTTGTTCTGGAATAAAGAAAAAAGATCTTTTATTATTATTAATATTCTTTTTCCTGAATGTATTTATTTTTAAGTTCAGTTTTTGTACCTATCAAACACCAGAACAATATTGTCATTTTAATTTTTATACACTTTATTTTTTCTTAATTTCTTTGTGGTGTTATTGTATGAATAATAAAGTTGGAATTGTTTTTATTTTGTTGAACAATATTTTAACCTATACTATTATTATATAGACTAAGAACATGTTAATGACTTCAAATCATAGAGTAATCTACACTTTTTTTATGTATTGAATACTAGAGTGACATTTATTTCAGATGACAATATTCACATTTTTTTTTCCACCACCAGCTCATTACATAATATCCTTATAAAGACAGTGTGGAAATGTGGAATAGTGACTACAATCATAAACTCATTGTTTTTGGCTGATGACATAATAGTTATGTTCCAATAAATTTTAAATTTTTAAACCATATATACCTCAAAAGTGGTGAGCCTAATTAAATTGTTCTACTATCATAGTATGGTCAAAACTTTTTGGAAGAAAACCCATAATAATTAGTTTATAGTATAATTAGTGTTTTATTTAAAGATAAGTTACAACGAAAAATTAGACCAGAATTAATTTTCTTAGGTAACTTTTTCACAATATTATATAAACATAATTGTAAGTTATAACAATATAATTTATAACCATTTAAAGGCGGACATCAGGGGGGAGACTAGTCCCCTCAAATATTTCATTAGACCTCCCAAAAATCAAAACTTTTTTCAAAATGTTATTACTAGGTATATACGTATAATAATTATCTGTTAATTTTTTTGAAAATTGTAAAATATTTTACCAACAAATGTTATAGCAAATTATTATTGTATTAAACGTATTTGGTTTCCAGATAAATGACATCCAATAACATTTATTATTGTACTATAATAAAAAAGAATTTATGTAGTAATGTTAATTGTACATTTTTACATGCTGTTATTCATCTTTTTATCGCAAAACATGTACCTATGTACATGGTATATAAATATTATACATTATAATAATGATTATTGTCCATTTGTACCTACTTTACATTATTAAACCAATATTTAAGAGTTTTTCAGAAAATCAAACATTATTCCTTAATTTGCAAAAACTATTTACAGTAACATTGACAATTCCAATCAGTTCGACTACTTACAAAAGAAATTTTAGTGTAATGAAAAATTAAAAACTTGGCTAAGGACATTGATATTTCAGATTAGGTTTAGCAACTTTCTATATTATATATTGAAAAAGATATGTCCAAAAATATTAATAACAATGATATTTTAAATACCTTTGTCGATAAAAACAGATATTTGTTATTAATATAAAATTAATTATTAATTATTCATAAATTTATATTATTTAGTATTTTTTATTACTTATAAATATTTATATATTTTATTAGTAGTATGTTGTACTCCTATATAGAAATAGGATGTGGGGGCGAAGCCCTTGTGGGTTACTTTACAATAAATTATAATAGCCCCCTAAAAATTCAATCAAATGCCTGCCAATGTAACCATTGAATTAGTCGTAAAAAAAAAAAATAAGGTATTTAATAGTATACTCATCGGTTTCATTTACAAGTATGTGCACTTAAATTGTATTACAAGTTTTGGTTAATGTTTAATGATAAAAGTAATCATTTTTTAAATATTTATTGATTACTTTAAGTGTAATTATTATTTTAAATAATCTTCTGAACTTTTTGTTTTATCCTTTTATTATCACAACAAACAAAACTTAACTATAAATAATTATTTTATTCAAATAAAATTGTATAACAAAATTTTTGTAAATAAATAGAACTTCTGATGACTGTTAGATAGTTCTACAATCTTGTTTTTGTAAAAACAATGTAATATGTGATATATAACGCCACAAAATAATTTTGAAAGTTACAAACTTCAATAAATTGGCATTAAACATAGTATACTCGCATCAGAATCAATTTATTTTTATTTTTACTAAATACATAGTTTAAATTGGGAACTTCTGTATTAATTCAAGAGTATTTTTAAAGGAACAAAATAACGAATGACCATCATAAATTGTATTAATTTAAGTTTTATCTATTTTTTTTTTTTTTTTTAAACACACTTACATTATACCTAAATATCTATAGTTTATAATTACTTATATGCTCGTTTAAAGTAGTATAATTTTGAAATAGAAAACGTAATAAATTAATTTTTTAAAAAACTTAGATCGATAATTAAAAAAAAAAATGATGTATAACAATGTCAACAAACATGAACTAAACAATAATATAAACATATTTAAAATATTAATAAGTCTATCATCAATTATTATTCCGCTACTCACACTGATTAATAACCAAAATTAATTTATTATTTTAAACACAATTTTCAATTATTATAATATAATTTTGAAGAAACAGGAACATGCAAAAAAAATGCTTGATAGTATTAATTATCCAAAGTATAAATTTTAAATAGTTTAGGAAAATACTGACAAGTTATTTTTGCTGAGTTTAAACATTTTTTTTCTCTTTTTTTTTTTTTTATATAAAATATTTGTACAAAACAACATATTTCGTTTAGGATAAAATTTCTAATATACATGTCAAATATATATATTTACATTGTTGAATGTACACATAAAACTTAAGTCTTATAATAAAAACAATGAATTTTTATTGCATTATTGCGAAGAAGAGGGACGGTGAAATTGCGGTGGATAATTATTATTATAAGATTGAGGCAACCTTGGGGGGTATTCATTTCTTACAGGATACTTATCAAATGATCTTGGATAGTCTGGTGGATATCTAGGTCCATAACATGAACTAGGTGCTGGATCGGCCTGTATACCTATTTCAGATGATTTATGAGGTCGCTCAAATTTTGTTAATGTTATTGAGGACGGTAATTTGGGAGACTGGTATGAAGATGATGGTATGGCAGGTGATGTTGACTGTGTAATAGCATTAGACAAATGAGCTGGAGACATATATGACGGAGAATGAACAGATCTTGATGGTGATGGTATATGTTTAGGCGTTATTGAAATGCTAGAATTATTTCTTAATAAATTTGAACGGTTTCTTAATTGTTGCATAGAAGCATCTATAAAGTAACACATTAATTTTATAAAATACTTAATACATTGTATATAATGAATATTATTATTGTTACAAACCGTTTTTGGATCCTGGATTAAAACTACTTTCTAATGGATGTGGCCTATTGTACGTCATTGTAGAAGGATGAGCAGATTGTTGTGGAATAAATGGTTGGCTTGGTACTGCTAGGTTATTTGATTTATTAGCTGATGTACGGATAGCAATTATTTTACCGCTTTCCAACTGCATATAAATTCCTTTAGGACTTTTCAGTACCATTACTTTTTGACCAGCTTTCAGTACAATTGAACCACGATCACCAGCATTTGTTGGAATTACAACATCTTAGAAAAAATACATAAGTATTAGATTTTGTTTTTAGAAACATAAAATACTCAGTTGGTCTGTTTCAAGTTAATTGACATGATCAGTTTCAGAAAATATTATAAATTAAATAACAATTATTAATTACCAAGTGGTAAAGTCATTTCTTGAGCAGTCATTCCTTGTTTTTGCCAGACTTCAGCTGGTATCCATCTACGGTTTAAAGCATTTCTGCTAGCCATTACTGCTGATGTATTAGACATTGACTGCATTGGGCGTACACTGGCCATTGGTTTACCCATTTGATTTCTATATAAAATAAACAATTACACTGAATAAGGTGATACAAACAATATAATATACATTTTAATATTTCAACTCTAACCTATACAATGAAGATGTAGTATTTTGACCATAATATGAATACATTGGTCTTGTATTTGCTTTTTTTTCCATTTCATAACTTCTTTTAGCTAACCTTTTTTCAGCTTGCGATAATTTTTTGTCTTTACGATCCACAAACAATGATTCATGTTGAAATGGTTCCTAAACATTATTAAGCAATAGAACATTATAATTTATAAACAATAATAAAATTGAATTTTAAGAAAACTTCAATTTCAAGTTTGTTATCTTTATATTATGTTTGGATAAAGTACAACTACAAAAAGTTAGACATTAATTGGTTATAAACTTAAACATAATTTAGAAGCGATTTATAACATTTATATTGATGATGTTAAATAAGTGAGTTACAAAGATAATAATTCTTGAAGTGGTGAATTCTATTTCAATGTTTAAATTTGTAATAATTTACCTTAGTTAACACAGAACTGAGATTCTCGACAATATATTTTATAACTACATCACTATAATTATCTTTAAGTGATGAAAAATCTTTGATTGGAGTAGATTCTCCATCATCCCAACATAAATTAGTTACTTCTTTGATAGACAAATGGGCATCTGGATTACATTCATCAACAACACGATCTGCCATTACCTGTTTGTTTATCTGCCTATCATAGATTTTTTTTTCTAAACAATTATCTGTAACTAATCTATAGACAAAACATGGTTTTTGTTGACCATATCGGTAAACTCTGCATACAGCTTGAGTATCATGACAAGGATTCCATGATGCATCAAACACAATTACTCTATTTGCTCCAACAAGATTAATACCCAATGATCCAGCACGAGTTGATACTAAAAACAAATGCACCGTGTTACAGATGTTGAAATCATTGATTAACTTTTCACGTTCAGATGCAGAGGTACTGCCATCAAGACCTAATAATAATGAATTATTTGTTATTAATTTTAATATTATTTGATAAGTATGATGATAAATATTAATATATATTGATTATCTTATTATTATTTAAGTAATAAACTAGTAGATCTAAATTAAAATTTGTACCTAACGCGTTTTTATAAAATATATTATAACAGCTGAGTTTTAATTTTTTAAATAACTAAAACTTAAAAATAATAAAATACAATATTGTACTTACGATAATAATCACAATTTCGACACCAATTTTCATCTTTTCCAGGTATTTTATTTCGTTGCAAAAATTCTTCTATTAAGTCTAATGTGAACAATGATTGACTAAATAATAAAACACGATCTCCAATTCGAACAGATTCTTCAACAATAGCAAATAACAATGACATTTTTGCTGAAGCTTCAATCATACCAGGTACATAATCATTAAATAATTCAACAGCCTAAAAACCATTTAATTATTACAAAATATTGTATTCGATTAAAAATTGATAATTATTTTATAACTTACCCAATCATATGGTATTCCTGGTTCTTCTTTTCCACTTTTCATTAAAAGTGAAGGATTTTTTATTTCACCTTCTTCTAGTGTTGATAACTTTGGATCCATTGTATCTTCTATAGAATGTGAATCTTTGTTTATGGAAAAAGAAGTACTTTTTTCATCGTGAGATTGATCAATGTCAATATTATTGCTGGTTCCACCATATTCATATTTAGTTTTATTGTCTAACGAACGAAATGGTGGCAATGGATTTACATCTTGGCTAGTCATAGTGCAAGGTGCAGGATTCTTACGTTCAGGTGGTTGATATGAACGTTCAGGTCCAGGAATGTTATCTAGTATATCAGATATACTACCCAATGGAGTACTAGAACTTGGAGTGTATGGAGGGTACATAGATGAATAATTTGAATATCTTGAATAAGAATCATTAGAATTCGAAACATTAAAACGATTAGATTCTGAATACATTTTCATTTCATTTTGATTGTGACCTCCAGACATTAAACCAATTCCTCTTCCAGTAATTTGTTGTACATTTGTTGCTCTTGAATATTGATTAGATTCAGGATCTGTTTTAGCACCTCCAGGTAACCCAGGTTTGATGTTAGATGGCAATGGACCATAGACTGGTTGATATTCATTAATTTGATTGTTTAACATGCTTGGTGGCTCCAAAAGACCAAGCAAACTTTGTCCATCGGGCTGACCAACCATAGCATTATACAATAATGCTTGTTCGTTGGCATCAGTTGTGGAGTTTAGGACACTTAACATTGCCTGATCATTAGCTAACAACATTTCTTGATCGTGTAACATCTGATCATTCAAGATATTAGGATTTTGAAATGAGGAGTCAGGTAGCATAGTACCATAATTATGATTCTGATTTGTTATATGTTGACTGGGTTCTAACAAGTAATTGTTATAGTTATTACTTGAATTATCAGTGTTCATGAATGGTTCCCTAATTGGAATCTGGCCTCGATTTGCTAATACATTATCTGAATTCTGATATTGTTGTTGTTCTTGAGTGTGCTGATGATGGTGTTGCTGTTGCTGTTGGCGTTGTTGTTGTTGTTGATGGTGTTGCAGTTGTTGTTGTTGTTGTTGATTGACAAATGTTTGATTTATTTCTTGATGTTCGTGTGCTATAGTCATTGAATGAGTATGTTGAGCTCCTTGGCTGTTTGTTAATTGACTTTGATTATTAGTATCACACAACAGCATTCCTTGGTTACTAACCCCTTGATTAACAGGATTATTGTTCATTAATCTTGGATTGTCAATTATTTGATGATTAGTTACTTGATTTTGAATAGTTTGATTGTTCAAAGTACTTTGATTATTACTTAAGCTGTTATTAATGTTCTGTGAACTTATATTAGTCGAAATAGAATTTTGAACATGTTGATGATTCAAGTTGGGTTTCTGATGATTTGTCATAACTCGATTGTTGTCAAATATACCCTCAAAACTAATAGCCATACTAGTATTATTATCGTTTCCCTGTTTTAATAAACCACTCCCATATATACCTTTATTACTTTCTGTTAAAGATGTATGGCTACTATTAAATTGAATATCTTCATTATTTCTTGAAGAACTCCCAAATATTCCTTTATTAGTACTTGTTAAAACATCTTGATTATTTGAAAACAATCCTTGATTGCTATTAGAAAGGACTTCTTGGCTATTTCCTTGGTTAAATGCTTGTCTAAATGATACTTCTTTAGAATTAGATACTACATGTTGATTTTTTATGTTACTATCATTGTTGTTACAATTATTATCAATATGCACTCCTGAATTATTTACAATCATTGATTGATTTTTTTGGATTTGTTTATTATTTATAGTAGATTTTCGATTTCGAACATTTTTTTGTTTTTGTTTTAACATTGACATTTGATCAATATTATCTAATTGCAGTCCTGAAATATTTGAGATATTTTGACAAGGTATAATCTCTTGATTTATTCCTAGAGCTGGAAAATGACCTTGGTTCACTTTCTGGACATCTGGAGAAAAACCTTGGTTGGGTATAGGTTGTTCGGATTCCTGTGTTCCTTGAGTTGTATCTTGATTAAATCCACGATTTTGATAAATATTTTGATCATTTGAACCACTAAAACTGGTTTCTTCATAATTTTGATAACTTGGCTCACTTTTTACCATTCTTATTTCTCCAACTTCTAATCTAGGATCTTGAGGATATGGATATTGACTTTTTGTTTCAGTACCTCGATTAGATTGATAATATTCTGAATTACCCTGGTAAAAATTTCCACCTTCTTTCCAATAAGAAGAATTATAGTTTTGATTATAATTGTTCAACTGTTGATTGGCAAAATTTCCCTGACTTCCATATTGTTGCGGTTGAGAAGAATAATCATCATATTGATTAGATTGCATCGATTGAGTAACAGTTGAAGTATTGTGATTATGAGTAGTAGGAGTAATAAGTTGATTATTACTTGTATTAGGCATAACTGTTGCTACAGCTGGGGTTTTCATTTGATCTTTTTTTATGTTCTGAAATTAATTTAAATTAAAAATTAATTTGAATAAGAGATAATAGTTAACAATATTATGTTTTGGAAAATATTTCTTATTTCAGAAAGTAAATGATTTTTATGACTACAAGAAAAATTTGAAATAATTTTTTATAATTATTGTTAGAATGTAATAAGTAGTTTAGCAACTAAGAGATATCATGCATTATAGTTATGTTTTAATAATAAAATCTTTTCATAAAAGAAGTCACTATTATTAAGATTTAATAATATTAAAATTAAGTAAAAATAATAAATTTTAATTTCAAAGAAAAATTAAGCTTAAATTGAATTATATTTATATATTTTAGACTAATAACTAAAATGATATTTTTTATAATTAAATTCAGTGATTATAATCTAATCTAGTATTCTAATTTAATCAACATGTCCAATCACTGTCATAGCCAGGGAAACTACTGGGACTGCAGTCTTTTTCAAAATTTCAAGTAAGCTGTAAAATACTTCTAGAGTTTTATAAATATAATATATTCATTATCCACAATAAACTGCATATTAACCTTACAAGCCTCTCCTATAAAATGAATTACCAGTCATCCTGAATCAAAATCTTAGCTACACCACTGTGTTAAACAAAAACTGTATATTTCAAGAAAAATTCTTTGAAGTTGGAATTTCATTTTAAAGATATAAAATATACAAATCGGGGTTAAAATACATATTTTGTTTACAATTTTAATAGTTAACAATATATTACTTTTTTTTTTTTTAAATTTTTTTAAAAGCTTGATCATTTTTTTAAGGTAGTAGGGAAGTTGGGAATGAGATTAGGTAGAAATTAACTTATACTCTATTTTAAGCGTTTCTTAATAACAATAAAATAATACTTGTTCATTAGTATTTGTTATAATTTAATTTAACTAATAATGAAATTCATAAAAACATTCTTTTAGGTATGAAAATAATTTAATTAAATTTATCCCTAAAATTGTTTATAAAAATAAATGATATAATGTAATATAATTATATTAACTACCTTGCGATTTGGATTGTTTTTTAATTCTTTGGAATTAGGATTCATTCCTCCTCCTTTTGGCCATCGATTTCTAGAGCGTTTTGATGCTGCAGAAGGAGAAGTAGCTGGGGTAGGTCCTAAAGGTGTACCCAAAGGTGTACTAGCTTCTTCAAGATCTAAATCAATTTCAGCTTCATCCAATGAACGTTTTTTCAAAAAATAGTATAGAATGTCAGGATGATTCCAGATCTAAACATGTATAAAATAATAAAAAATGTAAAATAATTATTATTGTTTTAAGCAACTTACTTTACAACAAACTGCAAATGCTTTTAATGGATTAGGTACAGCTTTTTTCCGCACAACCTCATTCATGAATCGATCATACAGCAATCGTTGTAATGGAGTCATACGAACAAGTAACACAAATTCTTCTTTTTGTGGTAATGTTTTTTCTAATACAGAATGACTTCTTCGTTGAACAAACCCTTCTAAAAGAGAATGCAAAACATGTGCTCTATGCCTCATCAACCTAATATCTTGAGGCGTACTGTCAATACATTGACCGTTTTGAATAGGTCTTTCAAACATGTTACTGAATTCAGTTTTTGTTCCCAAGTAATTTGGACGGACAAAATCTACCATACACCAATATTCTAATAAGTTATTTTGTAGTGGATATCCTGTTAACACTATACGACGACGACTTTCAATTTCTTTAAGAGATTGTGAAGTTGAGGCATGGCTGTTTTTAATTCTATGTCCTTCATCACAGATTACTAAATCTGGTCCAGGTTTTACTAATGCATCTCTCATTTCTAAAAAATAAAAATAAAATAATAAATTTATTAAAACGTTTTCATTAAAATTATTTAACCATATTCAAATTAAATGTTTACCATCAAGCAATGGTTTATTCTTTTCATCATAAAAATCGTCATCAATTTGTTTTTTATTTCGTTTTTTTCTTGGTTTCCTAGAAGTTAATTGTCTGTAAAGCTCATAGCCCATTAGTAAAACACCACCTTCAACTCGCCAGTTTTCAATGACTTTGCCTCGCGCTGATATAGTCTTATGAAAGTCATTAAGAACAAATAGAGGAAACTGTCTATAAATAATATCACCACTATTCATTGTATTATCTGAAGAATTTTTATGATCATCAGGTAGTGGAAGCCACATATTAAATTCGGCCATCCAATTTTGTAAAGTATTTATAGGCATAATACATAACACATGTTTTGCAGGCGTATTTCTCAAAAAAACATCACAAAATGAAACAACCTAAAAGAATAATATTTAAATGGTTTAAAATAGTCATACATACAAAACTATATTTTTAGAAATTAGAAAAAAATACAAAATTACCTGAAGTGTTTTTCCTAATCCCATTGAATGGGCAAGTATGCACCCAAATCCTTTTGAAGATTTAAACCTTTCAAGAGATTCAACAACATTATCATACAAAAATCTTACGCCTCCAATTTGATGAGGTTTAATAACACGTGCAATTTGAGGAGCTAAGAAAACATCTGGCTCATTATCTGGATGGCCAACATTTATAAGAACTCGTCCAGATTCATCTGGTAAATTATACGCATCATTTGTATGCATACCACTGTTGTGTGTATCATCATCTGCTAAATCTTCTTCTTCTTCGTCGCCAGATATTAATATACAATCATCATCTGAGCTTTGAGGTTTTTGTTCAACTTCTTCTTCGCTTTCACTACTTATAGTAACAACTTCGGCTATTTTTACTGGTTTTATTGGAGCGATTGAAACAGAAGACGTTACCATGTGTGGTTCACTAACATCTCCAAGCTTTGAAGCTATAGATGATAATTTATCAATTTCACTTGATTCTTTTGCAGCATCTGGTTGATTTTTTAAAATTTCTAACATCTTTTTATTAAATATCTGTGGTGATCCAGAATCAGTAGATATAACAATTGTATTAGGTTTAGGTTGAATTTGCGGTTCAGTAGGTGCAGAACTTTTTTTAATTAATGATGTAGTTCCTCCTTGAAGCAAAGACATAACACGATCCTGAGCTTTAGAATTTTGTCTATTGATTGCAATTTGTTTTTGGACCTAATAATTTAAGAATAATTAATTTAATTAGAAATGTCATTAAAAATAAACAATTTATTTAACATACATCTCTAATAATACGTTGTTGTTCTTGTACTCTACGTAATCTTTCCATTTCTTGTCTTTGTGCAGCCAAGGTTGATTCATCTAATTTTGTTTCGTCCATCACTTCGCGAATATTTCTTCTCAAATTAGTTGGTCGCTTCTCTGATGTTGTTTGATTATCTGGATCTTCGTCACTAATTCCTAAACAAAAATGTAAATTAATTAAAAATTATGTATAACTAAAATAAAATAAAGGTACACACTTTCTTCATTCATTTTGGCTTTTTTCGGGGTTTGATCATCTTCTTCCTCGCCTGATTTTCTTTTAGAATTAGCTTCAATTTCTTCATCAGTTTGTTCATTGTTTTTGCTCTCGTTTTCTGATTCATTTTCTATGTGTTCTATGTGTTCTGATTCTAATTTGACTTCAATATCTTCATTAACTTCTGTAGGAATATCAGATACTTCGGAATTATCTACAGTTTTTGAAATCTCTGGTGTCTTATTCGTATCTTCTTCACTACCACTAAAATCGTCGTCTTCTTCGCTACAGTCGTCTTCTTCTTCTTCTTCATTTTCCATAGGCTTAGGCAATGGCTTTTCTTCAGGTGGTTGAACCCTTTGAACAGTTAAATTCGCGTATCGTGATAAATTAAATGGATCCATTAGGAAATCACTGTATTAAAGCTAATTCCATGATACGATAAATTATTCTAAAACTGTTTATTTACGTCCAACAACACCACTACTAATAAACATTAAATAATCGAATACGAATAACTAAGAGGTAATAACTATTAGATAGATAGATAGATAGATAGATAGATAATAATAAAATAATAATATTATCAAAACAACAAGACGTTTTATTCACGGGTCCCTATCATAAACTCGAGCAGGACACACGGCATTCGAGATTAAAACTTAGCACCGTAAACCGTCGAGATATTGTTGATTGTTCGTAAACTTCTCTTAAAATCAATACGATGTTATAGAATACAAAAAATCACTAGGGTCTTAAAAACGTTAACTAACTCTAACATTATTATTATTATTGCGTCCGTCCATTTTCTTCTACATTCGATACATTTTTTGGAAAACATTAATCTCCGGGCAACTACAGTGTGGGTGAACAGGTATTATTCCCGCCCCTAATTGTTTTCTTTATGATTATACACTATCTATTGCATGACATGACTGTCGGAATTTAAAAAATTATGGGCTTAAAGTAATATTATTGTCTTTAAATAAAAATGATTTTCGAAAAAAAAACCGTAAACCATATTTCTGATATCAGGGTGTTAATCTAGGTATAGTATTAATAATTATAAAAGAATTGATTATAATTCTGCGACGCACATTCAAAGTGTAATTAACGAGAGGACGGATAGCTTATTCTTTAGGATTCCATCTAGGGTAAATAAGCATCAGTGGCGCGATTAATGTTAAAAGCTAATGTCTTTTATAATAATCGATGTTTAATCTATAAATCTCAAATTTTCGAAATGATTTCAAAAATAAGACGGATTTTTGTGATTTTCTCTAAGTCTGAATAAGTAAAATATAATGAATTGAATGTGCATATTTTCGATTCACAAAAAAGGGAAAGCTTATTACAAGTTTACGTCCGGTAACATTGGCCACACTGCAATGTTGACATGAATGAAGTATTGAAAAGTGTGTATGCGTAAAAAATTTAACAAGTTATGAGAAATGAGATTTAATTAATTCTTATCTGATTTTCTAGACAATTTTTATTAATTTGTCATTTTTTATGTTCTGAAGAGTGCAGTGTACATCTTCATTATTCGTTTACATAGTTTTTACTTTTTTCTATCATTAATACAGACAATTGAGTGACATTTAATAACTAATCGATTTACGTGATTATTTATTATTAATTGTATTATTTAATTTCACTTAAACATAACTACTCTTCCTAGTTGGCATTATAAAATAAGTAAAATTATTAGAATGGACGTGGAATCAATAGAAAATCCAGTAAGTTAATTGTATATTTTTAATACAAAACTGTTTACTCATTGAAATTTAATAACCACAATTCATCAATAAAAACATAAACATTAATGATAAAGATATGATTGGCAAATGTATATTAGTAGTTAAATAAATATATATATTCATATATATAATCAATACTTCAAAAATGGTCGAATTTTTTTATTTGCAAGTTATATGAATATTATTTATCAAATACATAATTCATAACAATGAATTTGATATTATTGTGATAAATTTAAAGGAAATAATTAATTCTAATGTTACTTCATACTTGCTTAGAACCTCTATTTTTAAATAAAATGAGTCATTCTTTTCTTTTTTTAAAATATTTTGTTATTTTGTTAGAAAATACATTTATAATCATACTATCAACTTGATATTCAAATGTTTACTATAGTTAAATTTGTAAACAAAAAAAAAAAAATCCTTGATGTAAAATAAATTATAATTGTATTCAAAATAAATACTCATATTACCTTCTCAAAATGCAATTCATTAAAACAAAAATTAAACATTTAATTTATTTTAAATTTAAATTGTTATCAATTTGTTATTATTTTCTACAGTTATAGTCATTAAATAATATTTTAAAAACAATAAGTGTGTAAATACCATAGCATTGTTGAAACTTAGAAATTTCACAACATTTACAATTTGTTTTTGAAACTGTTCAAAGTTATCACTTGCCTAAGTATCTAATAACAGTTTACGAGTTTTTGTAACTTTCTCTGTAATGCATAACTTATCTTATCATTATAAATTTGTAGTAAATTAAGTTTAAAGTATAGAGTGTATAGTTTTTTAAACTAAATATATTTTTAACCAATTATAATTTATTAAATTAATTTAGTTTTATTAATATAATATATTACAAACATTATTTTTAGATTTAAGTATATAACATTTTCTAAACTCAGTGACACTGAACATTTATCTAAAGTGAGATGATATCCCAGTACTTTTTGTTGCATGCTTTTTATTACTCGTTTAAATATTTAATAGGTATGTACAATATGCAACATGTCTGTATATTTTTCATTTTAACTTCTTACAAAAACTTTTGTATTATGTTCAATAAAACTATAATACAGCTTTTTCTATAACTTTTAAAACAAATAAATTTATATTTAAATACAAGTTACTAATTTTAAATTGCTGAGCTGAACAATAAATATATCAAGTGTATTAATTTTACAATGTTTTACTATTTTTTTTTTTTTTTTGTCTGTCTTGACCTTTTGAAACACTAACAATTTTGAGGATGGCTTCTGGAAATAAATTATATTTAGTTGGTACTTTGTGTAATCAAAAGTTAAAAATTCTCACTACTTTTAAAATAACTGAAAATAAAACAATAAGAACAGAAATTTTTACTCAAATCCAGTTTTTGATAAAATCTATTTTATTATTATTCAAAGTTATAATTTATATTCAGTACGTCATGTAATAATAAAAATTATACATGTTCAATAAAAAAAAAAAACATTCAAATCTTTCAGTTTTTAAAAATTTAATCCAGGTTTTTCATGAGAAGTTCTCATTTAAATCTTTAAAAATGTATAATCATGTTTGTATTTATATTAATTTTAAGTTAAAATTAAAATTTTGAGGAAATAGAAGTTTAAACAAAGAATAATGACTTTATTTTGTTGTCTTCAAAAAAAAATATTATATACATACACAAATAAATTTTCAAAATATTTAGATTAATTTTAAGCTATTGCTTATTTATACAACTAATCTATCACATTATTCTACTGTGAATCCAGTATTAACCTAAAATTTAAGAACAATGATATATAATATAAAAACACAATATTTTTATATTTGTTATCCATTCAATATTAATTAAAAAAATCTTAACTTTTATTTTTGAGATGTAAAAATTTTAATTTTGATCCTTTTTTTAGAAGTTACTAAGCACTATCTTTTTATACGTCTATATGAAATAAATGTATTAGTTAATGGTTAATTATTTCTCCAAATATCTCCATTACTTTAAATTAGGTTTCTTCTTCAACAAAAAATACTTTTTGTTAGTACATTAGGCTAATTTGATGATTAAAAGAAGTTATTAATGAAAATTCTATTTAATTAATTAAATTTCTTTTATTAATTGTTTTTTGTAAGTTGTATTTTAATTATAGTCTCTTATTATCTGCAAACTACAATGCTTCATTTACAATTGTTTTACCTTAAAATGTTTGCCAGCAGTTTCCATTATCAATAAATATATTTTTCAATTTTGTTTGTAAATCTTTTCAGGTTATTAAGTTGTTATGACAAATTACGTGACTACTATGGAAGAGAAGGCTGAGTTCCAACGTAAAGAAGGATGTCGATTGAAAGGCAATTCTTGTTGTGCTCTTAAGCATGCTGTGCGTTCACTTACAAATTTAGATGACTTTCTTAGTGAACGTATTGGTGAAGGTTTCTTCTCTGAAGTATACCGTGTAACTCACCAAACTACTGGAAAAGTAATGGTACTCAAAATGAATATCAAACAATCTAATCGATTCAATATGCTAAAAGAAGTGCAGCTTATGAACAAACTTTCACATCCTAACATACTTGGGTATGAAAATAAATAAGATTAATATGGTTAAACTATTTTGTATTTAAAACTTTTAGAGGGACTTATTAATAACTCCAATATTTATTTTAATTTAAATTTTGTTGTGATTATGCATAGATTATACATAAATATAAACATATAACAATTGAAAAATATTAATGTGGAAGTTAAAAATATATACATATACTGCATATATATACATATATTTGGTACTTCAGTTTTTTAAGTTTTTTGGTAGATTAGCCCATAAAGTTTTGTACTATTTACTCCTATGCATCTATACCTACAAGTAATAGCTTATTGTTGGTTATGACAGTAGCATAATAAATTTTGTTTATGTTCAAAATGTACCTAACCTAACTATAATATATGAACATTTATTGAATTGATTGTTATTTTAGATTTGAAGGTGCTTGTGTATATAAAGGACAACTCCATGCATTAACTGAGGTAATTATAACACTGATATCTTGTATATTTGTTCATAATGTTCAATATTAAATGTTTAAAAGTATTCATTCAAAATAATTTAATAATGAATTCTACTTATTAGTATATCAATGGTGGAAGTTTGGAACAATTACTTGAGTCTGATATTGAACTATCATTTAAAATAAGAATGAAAATAAGTCTTGATATTGCAAGGGGCATGAAGTATCTTCATTCAAGAGACATATTTCATCGTGATTTAACTTCTAAAGTAAATATACACAACTGAATTATAAATTCTGAACTTTTTTTAATCAAATAAAATTATTGTTTAATATTACTTAACATTGTTATTTAAAATATACTAAATATGATATTATTAAACAATTTAAAATTTTTAGAATGTTTTAATTAAAAAAAATGAATCAACTAAAGATCTGACTGCTGTTGTAGCTGATTTTGGACTAGCTGCAAAAATACCAAAGTGAGTTATATTATTTTTTTTTAACATTTAAATTCTATTGATATCTTAAGTAATATGATATGTTACTTATAAAATATGTTCATAATGTAAAAATAATTATCCAAATTTGTATTTCCATGCTAAATAAAATATTGTTATTTGTCTACATTGATTTTTTAAAAAGAAATTGAAATTGAAATATGTACATATTTAATATACATTATATTTAAAATTTACCTTTTGTAAAGACACTTATAAAAATAAAAATGTAATTAAAAAATGTAAAGTCATTTTATTTGCTATTAAACTATCATTATTCTTTAACATAATATCTTGTTTATTAATTATGTCCATTAATCTCAATTATTTTTAAAACATAAAATAAATGAATTGTTTTCTTAGTAATTTTTTGTTTATTTATTAGGAAAGGACAAAGGTTACAACAAGTTGGATCACCTTGGTGGATGTCACCAGAATGTGTTAAAGGGAATGTATATAATGAAAGTAGTGATGTTTTTAGTTATGGAATTGTGTTATGTGAAATTATTGCTAGAGTGAAAGCAGATCCAGATATTTTACCTAGAACACAAAATTTTGGCCTGGATTATATAGCTTTTGTTGAGTTATGTTCGTCTTGCCCTCCACCAACTATGTTTCTTAAATTAGCATTTTCTTGCTGCCATGTAAGATAATTATTTAACTATATTTTTATATATTATATATATTATATGATTATTTCATTATATGTTTCTTAAAGTTGGATGCCAAATCACGTCCAACTTTTAAAGAAATTGTTGAACAACTAGAAGAAGCAATTGCTTTTCCACTTACCATAAGTTCAAATTTATCTGGGTCACGGAGATGTCCAGTTATTACTACTCGGTCAAATCCTTGCTCAACAGCGATGGTAGAAGCACGAAGTGAAGAGTTCCTGCTGCAAAATAATGGACCTGAAGAAAACAATCACAAAAAATGTAGTTATGAATATTTTATTTCATTATTTATTATTTATTAGTTGAATTACTTGTCGTTGCAGGGTTACAGTAATAAAATAAGATTGTTGAATAATTATATTTAGGTATATAAATATGAATAATGAATATATAATTATAATAATACAACAATAATGATGTTTAGAAAAAACATAAAATGTAAATTTAAGTTCTTAAGTTTTAATGATATTTATAAACATGGGTGTTCATTGATTTAATTTTAGGGGAGGAGTAAATATGTCAAAAAAGTCTCAAAATTTAAACTAAATAAACATTTAATCTAAGATTAATCTTGCATGTACCTACCTAGTCGTCAATATGATTTTATATATGTATTTTTTATTTCAAATCTCTATAGTGATAAAGATAGAAATAATTTTCATGCTATTTAGGTACTTAATTAGATAATATTTATAATGCTTATATTTATTATAAGATCATATTATTTTTTATGGGTGAGGGGGTGTGTAAAATTCCTCGTTTTTTCCCCCTCCCAATAGGTGCCAATATTTATAAATATACACACAACATATTCATATAGTGAAAACTACAAATATATCACTCAACACAATCAAATTGAAAGTTAAATGAAAATTTTAATATATTTGTGTATTATTATTATTATTATTATTACAGAATTTCTTTATAAAGCTACATTCATATCATTTTTGTTTTATTCGGTTTTATTTGTATTTTTAATTTTGATTTAACTGTTTTTGGTTACGGTGTTATCGAAACAATTTTATTATGGGTTTTGCCGATGATGATAGCGCAGCAGTACTGCAGACTGCAGTAGATGTAGGAATAGTGGGGGTTATCCTGATAACAACTGGTGTCGTCAACGATTGCCGTTCTGTAACGACATGGGAAACTTAATACTTCTAATAAGTAATAACTATTTAAATAATTAATCTTATGGATTTTTTTTTTCGATGGCTCATCTGCTAATCGAGTGCTTGTGTAAGAAAAATAAATCATGAAAAACGGTTCAGAAGAACTTTAATTATAAATTTATAACTGTCATAAGAAATCACCTCATGTTTTAATAATATATAAAGATTATTAATTGCATCTTTTAATATAAAAAAGTCTATATCTAAATATTAATAAAGCAGTTAAAGTATTGTATTATCTCCATTTCTACATTTTATTATCATAATTTTATATTATAAGATTTATAATAATACATTGTAAATCATTTTTACTAAATATTTTGTGTTTGATTTAGTGTGTCATAGTAGATCATTATCAGAAGATGAAGGCATATTAGCTTTTCCAGCACATACTGCTCCATCAGATAAAGCACGATGTCATTTTGTTCAACCTTTACGTTATGTGGGTGAAAGTATGTGTCGCCAAGATCCTCATTATAAGCCTTGCCCGTCCAAATCCAATCCTTTTCATAAATTGGATGCAAAGTTTCAAGGTGTTCGAAAGATACTTGCTTCAACAAATGGTTCTGATTTATTTTCATCGTGTTGTGAACTACCATCACCTGGATATATAGAAATTGATAGACGGTGTTCTTTAAGTGTATCAAGTGGTGGTACTCTTATTGCTGATTCTTCGACACCCAAAGGAAAAATGATAAACATTGATAAATCCTCAAAAAAATGTCGATCTACATCCTTACCAACATCTCCACTAATGTCTAGAGTTAGTGGAAAACGATGGATGTCATTAACAAACATAGAGAATACTACTAAAACATTTCCTACTGTAACAGTTGATTCATGTTGGACCGATCTCACTATTCCTGTCAATTCTGGTGTAGCTAATTTAAGACGGAGAGGATCATGCGAATCCGGTTTCTACAGTAGTGTTTGTGATGATTATTGTTTACCTGGTAAAAATATATTTTATAAATAATTTTTTACTTATAAATGATTCTAATGTTAAGAATTTTAAGACACTTTTAAAAAACAGTTTTATGTGCCCGATTATTTTCTTGCTGTGTGGGTAGCAAACAAAAGCAAGATCAATATTAATGAACAACATTTTGGCAGGACTTGAATGCCAGCATACAACCAATGCTTCATCAGTGACATTGTCATCTGGTTCAGCTACATCATCATTGTTCCTTGACTCTACTGGTGATGAGCATCATCTTAGACCTGGTGGTTATTGTTTTCTACATAATAATACACATCATAGTTCAGAAGATCTTTCAACGTGTAATGAATGGGAAAGCCATCAAGTAATTTCAAAAAAAAATGTATAAATAATTATTTATTTTACTTAACAATATTTATTTCAGAAAACTAGACATATAAGTAAAATTGTTGAATATTTTGAAGAAAAACAGAGTCAAAGGGAGACACAACCCTCCATCCGACCAAGACGTTCAGGTCTTGTATCTGGAGTCTTACGACGAGCAACAAACACAACTAGTCCAAATGTCTGTGGCAAACGTATTTTAGTTTGTGAAGGAGCTGTAAGGTCAAAACTAAAGCTTTTTGATAGAAAATAAAATTTCTATTTAGGGTGCTACTTACCATTAAAACTTTTTTTATTATATTTTTTTTTATGGTTGGTTGTTTTCCAAAATTTGTTTCATCTAGTCATAGGTACTAAAAAATGCCAAAACAGTATATTGTATATTAAAACCATAACAATGATATTTATTTACAATAGTTGCCATTTGTTTCTTATTTTTTGGTAAGCATGTGGGGGTTTTAAATGTGTATAGAAGTTAATATATGTATTTTTTTTTTTTTTGTTTTATTTTTTTAAATATTTTATTCAGGGAACTATTATACAATTAGAAAGTTCAATTCAAAATTAAAAAGAACTATTTTTATTGTATGTTTTATTTTTCTATTTATGTTAATATGAAGAAAATTAAAGTATTTGTTATGGAACCAATAATTATCCATAGGTATATAGTTACTTTTAACTTATAGAGTAAATATATTTTTTATTCTAATGAAGGCCTTATTAAAGTTTTTATAAAAAATTTGTCAATTACTCTAAACTTTGTAAATTCTTAGTATGCTTATTGATGACTTCTTCATAAAAGGTATTATACTAAGTTGTCCATTTAACACTCATTATTTAAAACTATCAATGTTTTTGTTATACTTTCATCACATCACTTTAAATTATTTTTATTTTTTTAGTGACTGACGTGCATTTTTAATTTTATATTTCAAGAGCAGAATATTTTGTAGATTATTTCTATACATAAAAATTAAATTTTGGACTAGTAATTTACGAGTTATACTTTATTAACATTTATAGTTTTAATGAGTGAACTGGTGTGATACAAAGGTACCCTATAGAATTCTTGCTCATTTCTTAGGTCATCAATCTTTTTATACTTATAAGTAGGTATAACTTATAATTACTTGCCCAAAATATAAAATTATATGATAAATATAGATAACCATTAACAAAAACATTATACCTTTTGGCAGTGCAAGTTTGTATATGTAAGAATTTTAGTAGACTAACTATTAATAATTACTTGTTAATTATAAAATTATTTGTCTGTCTACTGAAGGTAAATTAGGTATTGATTATGTTGATGCGCTTTGTGGAGTAACTAACGGGATAGTTGAGGGTTGCAATTATAATAAATTGAAAAAAATGTTAGGATCTGAGTATTATCTAGTGTTAGGTCCTTGTAAGACAAAGACAAATTCTAATGTTATAAAAATAATAAAATACAGGATAAATTTAAAATTATAGTATTTTGTTTAAATTTTTAGTAATTAAGAAAAAGCAATATCCATAAAAATAATATAAGCTTAATATTTAAATTAAAGTTATTCATGTTTTAAAAAAATGTATAGTTACATTATCAGTATTATAATTAATATGAATGAATAGTACAATTCAAAAGTCAACAATTGTTTTATTTAATATTTCTATTGTCCATGCTCAATAACATTGTATAATAAACTATATTGATACTATTTATTCTTCAATAAAAATATTATATTTTTTTTAGATATCTTAGTAGGTTTTTATTTTAATTTATTTTTTCTCTTCAAAGAAAATTAAATTTTTTTAGTATTTTTAACCATATTATAAAAACTTTGTTGAAAAATTTAAAATAAATCTATATTAGTTAATTAAATATTAAAAAAAAAAAATTGAATCACAAAGTCAAAAACAAAACCATTTAATATAATTTATCACACATTAAAGAATATATTAAAACAATGTAGTTACTATACGTGCAAAATATATTGACCACACGATCAAATAGAAGTTAAAACAAAATTTTTTGAAGTAATGAGTAAAAGTAAAAAAAAAAAATATATTTTATGTAAATAATATGTATTATATTATAATAATTAACTGGTAATTGGTTCTACATTCTCAACTTTCAATTAAACATTTTTAAATTTAAAACACCATTATACATGTACCAATGTAATTTTCAGATTATTTTTCACATTTATAGGTACTTTTTAATAAATTATATTAATATATTATTTATTCACGAATCTAAATCGTTTATAAAGAGAACCTCCCTTTTTTGTAAGCCTGCTTGCTTAAGTGTTTTATTTCGGTCTTCAACATTCAGAACTCGTTTTGGAAAATTAGTTGCCACTTCAAAAGTATCTGGTGAACTTGGATGACAAAATACAAAATTTAAAACATCAGCTACAGGAGACATCTCTGAAAATCGCCTTTCTATTCTTACGCCACCAGGCATGATAAATACAATTGTCAATGATCCTGGTTCTTCTAGAGATGGCTCTTGTGGAATACTAGCCAACATTTCAATTTTTTGTTTTTTCAGTTCATCCTTTTGAGCTTGTTCTATCTCTTCTAACCTCACTTGTAGTAAACGTTCTTCTTGTTCTTGATACTCTTTTTCTCTTTTAATTTGCTCTTTTTCTTCATCTGCACGTAATGATTCTAAATATGCTCGGTCTTGCTGTTCACGCAGAGATTGATTAAAACTACGTTCAATCCTTTCAGCACGAGCAGCTATGAGATGTGCTTCATTAGCTTCAAATACTGACCGCAATCTTCTAATAAATTCTTCAGGTGACACAGGCCCTTCCATTCGTCCAACTAAGGTCATTCGACTTTCTCTCAGTACAACTACAGCCACATATGGATACACATTGGCCTGAAGAGCAGTAGCAACTCTATTACCTTCATTCAAATCTTGTTCACAAGCCCAAAATAATATGTTACTTTCATTTAGGAAAGAAATAACGTTGCTATTTGGCAATACAGTTGAACAAAAATTAGAACAATCGGATTGATCATTTTGATGTAAATAAATAACAAGAAATCTCAATTCTTGTTTAGCATCATTTAATGCTTGCTTATATGATCCTCTATAATAAACTGGATGTTCACTTCCATATACTGACTCATAGTTTTCAATAAATTTTCCAACATCAGCAACAGGGTCTGTAATTGGAGGTCGAGGTTCTGGCCAAACTAAACTCCAAGTAAATCGTACCACTGATACAAATGTGTTGTAAAATGTTCTCAATATGTAATCTAATACAAATGATAAAAAATTTCCAGTTCCAGAAGTCTCTGGATTAAATATTTGTTGCCTGGTCGGATCAACTAAAACTGTTGGAGCCGATGATGTTTCTGATGTACCAGCAAATACAGATGGGCGACCTTCTCTTAGATTTAACTGATCTTGAACTGCAGACTCTATATCCCAATGGTGTCTTTGTAGTACATCTCGACATGTAGGCAAACTTTCAATACCAGTAAGATCCTGAAATTGAAATAATTTGCCAATCTGTTCGGCACATAGGTCAGCGGTAAAGTCTTCTTGGTCCATTCTAAAATAGAATTTATTTTAAAAAATCGTTAAAGAAAACGTTAAAGTAAAGATAAAAAATTTATCAAATAATAAATAGTTAAATGAAAACATTATAAGTTTGATTAACTTACTTCAATAGTCCAATTTCATTGAATTACAAATTAACAAAATAGGTTAATGGAAAAAAAAATATTAATGTAAGAGTTGTTTCTCAATATAAAACATTAAAAATTGCTAGAACGGTACGTTGAAAATTAGGGAATTAAAGATTATAGTTAAACGAAAACATTTAGAAAGTTTTGACAAAATAATAATTACATTTTTATGATAAGTAAAATCAACGATGATAATTTTATGAGTATTACCAATTTATATATACTTTTGAAAAAAAAAATCCCTTTTTAAGTTGCAGATTGTGGTAAAAATATAAATAGTTTTTCAAAAAATGTTCCTTTTAACTGCAACAAATAACAATCGAATATAGATCCACTCTAGGTCTTTTCAATTTTTTGTATAAAAAATTAATCTGATTCTGCCATAAGTCATAACTCATAAGTATAAATTTACGTTGTGCACTTGTGCGTCGTATTAGGCGTAAATTTGGTCGTGGTACAATATATATGCGCATGTGTGAACGTGTTCGCCACATAATAATTAACAGCTTACACAAATATTTTCAATATATTCCACATCCACAGTCCACTACACACGCACTCTCTATTCTCTAATGTAGTGTGGTTGTGTACTTGTTTCGATCATGGCCCATTGCTTATGGCCTATGGGTATTTCGCATCGTAACATCGTTCTAATGTGTTCAGAAATTATTATAAATAATAACTAAACTGTATATTATATCTGATGCAATGTTAGTTATAAAGAACAAAAAATATGCGACAATCATTATTATACAAATAGTAAATAAAAAAAATATAATAATAGAAGAAACAAAACAAAATTCAGGCGTTTTTGTGTGAAATAATGAAACATGAAACATTTCTATCAAAGTCAAAATCAATAAGATTTTGGAGAATTATAGAAGATACTATTTATCGATAAAAATACTTTAAGTACTAAACATTTTAATAATTTTATTTGTGTATTTGTCAATAATTTTGAGAACTTAACAATTATAATTGAACCATTAATAAAAGAGATTGATACACATTTCAGAAAAGCCATACCTGTAAAAGTTAAATTAGCTGTAATGTTTGGAAAAAATTTACAAGTAAATAATTTTGTTGATTATTCCAGAAGTTTAAAAGGATTATGTAAAGGTAAACTAAAATAGACTAAGTTAATGTAACTGTTTCCATTTATTTTTTTATTGTAGAAATACGGTAATCATAATTATTGTTCATTGGTATTTTTAATAATATTGTATATAAAAAAAAATGGGATTTAATTTGGTGAAATTCTTGTAACTCTGATTCCATACCTGTGGTTATATGACTGCTGATTACTGATTGGGCGCAATAAATTGAGTAGAATTCAAAAATTCAAAGCTAGTTGGTATAGATGTAGATGATAGACCTAGTTTGTAATGAGACATTTTAATTTCTGCACTTGGTTTTTACATTTTGACATGAAAAATTAACTAATTAATTTTTTGTATCAAAATTGTTTTTTTATTGATTAAGATTTTGTGCCACATAATTTCCAAAGGTATATATTAAATTTTCTTTTGGCATTGGGTGTTGCAAGAAATCAAAAGCTTTTTGAATTTGAAAATCTTTTTCATTTTCTCTTAATGTTAATATTTTTATTTTAAAAGTGACAGATATAGCCAATTTTTGTGATGCTTCTTTTTGAGTATTTGTTACATTATCAAATAATTAAATAATTCTGTTGTATTGCATAAGGTTACTATGGTATCACTACAAAGTTTTTTTGTAATATCTAACGTTGCACTAGTTTTACTAGTTTCGTAATATTCAACAATGTTAACCTAAAATGAGAAATAAACAGTTGATTTAAAAAAAAAAGGATAGCAATATCAAATATTTATCTATTGTCAAATGTTATTATTATAATCATCTTAATGTTATTATTAGTATAATAATAAAAATAATAGCACAATAATCAGTTTTAGATGCCGAAAACAACTGAATAATGGTTAACTATTGCAAAAGTTTTTGAGATACTTTGGGATTTCACAAATTATTTTGATTCCAAGAATGGAAAATCCTTAATCTCTCAGGCACCCATTAAAAATGATAGTGAATAGTACAACTACAATGACTTTTAAAATAGTGTTATTCGATCTGGTAAATAACAATTTTTTATTACCTATTTGTTGATATTAAATACCAGGGAATGTTTTTGGATAGAGGTGTTTTTCAAAACTGAACTTTATCAGGAGATTACACTCCAGACACTGAACTTGGCCCCAGCAAAATTTGCCCTTGGAAGGTTAAGTGATACTTATTTATAGATGATGTTGTTTTTTCACTCGCTGAAAATATTATGAAACCATACTTGAAAGAGCTCATAGAGTAGTAGACTATACTTTTAGTGTTATTTTATTTCATCTACTTTTAGGGTTTAAAGAAAACCTTTCCTTTTGTAACCTAATATAGTATAAGTTATAGTTACAATTATTGATAGTATACTTACACAATTATTTTAAAAATAGTAAGACTTCTCAAAATATTTATTCTTCAGATGGAGTTTTTAGTTTTAGATTCGGAAGAATAAGCCAATTTAAAAGAATAGAGGCAAAGAAAAAAAAATACAGAATTTGGATTGCCTTATCAATATAAGAAATGTTTCATGTAGAGCAAGTGTCAGTGCAAAATATATTAGGAAAGAGTTAGCCTGATTATTTCACAATAGAAACTTTATCATGAAAAATGAATATGTTTGAACATTATTTTTTTAAATATATTAAAACCAATTGCTTTAGTTAATTAACTTTACAATTTTCCTACAACTAGTTGACAAATTTTAAATGTTTGTTTGTATTGGTGTTACAATTTTATAATTATATGTTAATATATTAGATTTATAGTTAAAAATGTGTTTATCTAGTTAAGTTTTATACACTTATATTTATGTTTACTGAGCTCAATGTTTTTCTTGGGTTGTCTTTATCTATGAAGAATGCAAAATTTTTGATGCAACTAATTAAATTTGTATATTATTTTCATGTCTAAATAATCACAAAATATGTGAATCTAGTTTAAATTAATGAATTTATTCCATTACCTTTATTCTTTCTAATAAACCTAGAAGGCTTTATATATATATTTTTAAAAGTCTTCTACATCAATGTTCTTGTATTTTGCAATTTAATTCCAAGCATCATTTTTTTTATTAAAATGTCATTTATCCTTGGAGTCCTATAATACTGTTTTTTGTGTTTACAAATAAAAATACTTTCTTTTGTTCAAATTAATTTTTATTAATATTAATATTTGGAGTATTGTTAAATTAATGTCATGATTGTACGTATAAACATTAATGTTACCATTGATCATAGAATAGACTATTCTATAATCAATGGGTTTCTTCCTCAACACATTATTTATATTATTTTAATCTTATTGCAAATTTCAAATTTGTCTTTGTAATAATTTGTATACAGATTGTAAATAATCTTTAAATTAAAACATTATAAACAGATGGTAGTAGGGCTATAGCTACATGGGGCTAAGGGGTTCAAATCCCCCTCATTGATTTTCATTCAATTATTCAGTTAATATATTTTGTATGACCTTTTTTTGCTATACCATCCCTGATATATACCTAAACCTAAAACCCTATCTATGCCCCTGGGTGGCAGAAATACCAGAATATGATTAATAAGCACGTATTTATTAAGGGCGCACAGCAAAAATATTTGCAGGAAATACTTCATTAGGCACACAATTTAAATTTTAGCTAGTGTGGACACTGGACACAGTTATTCATATTTTAATTTTCCAAGTGGCTGTTATTAAATTAACTGGTAATGGTTTTCATTTAACAGTATAACAATAAACTGTATGTTAAATAAAAAAACTTTATTTATAGAAACACTATCTAACATAATTAATTATTAAAAAATACAGTTTTTTATTGTTATATCAACAATGACGTACAATTCAAACATAGTTAAAAACTACACGTATTAAAATAAAAATAGTAGTTTTTTTTAACTAATATGTAATATTTAATAATAATCATTACATAAATACAATCAATTATCTTATAGCATACCAGTTCATAAATATTCAGTTTAAAAATGGTTCAATAATAATAAAAAATAGTCAATGATTATAGCAATCAGGTTAAATGAGTTATAACTTATAAGCTATTTACAATATAAGTTTAGAATATGGGTCACTATTATTGATATTTATTCAATTTACATACACAGTTTAGATATGTTAAGTGTGTATTAATAAATAATGAAAATTATAATTGCATTTGATTGCCTTAGTTAGTTCTTAAAAAGACAATATTTAAAAAATAAAACTAATACATTAATAATTATTGAATAATTACCAAAATGTAACCCATTCACAGCCAAAATGCTTTTCTATAATATCAATGTTTTAATTAACGTTTGTTTTTTTTGGGAACTGAATAGCTATGCTCCCACTGTGATGAAGTTTTATCGTGACATATTGTGTAACCACCCATTGCTTTTATCTGAAACATAATACATTATAAATTATTATTTTAAACAAGCAATACAAACATTTTTTTATAAATATATTTTTTGGTATATAGTATATACCATAATCATAAGAATTTACCTATTTATAGAAATATTAGGAATACTTACTTTTTTAAAAGACTTATTTTTTCCATGAAGTAAAGGTGGCTTTAAATTATATTGAGTTTTCAATATTCTAGCTTTAACTAATTCTTTTTTTATATTTTTATGATATTTACATTCATCTAAAAGAAAAAAAATGTTGTAATTAAAATTGTACTATACTATGATCAATTACTTACCACATCCAAAATTAATGTATCCTCTATGTTCAAGATAAGAATGAACCTGGCCAATTTCTTTTGCTGTACCACACTTTTTCATTTTTTGTTTAGCATATGATTTTGATACATAACATGGCTTATTTGTTTTCCATAATTCTAAAATAGTATTCCTTACCTATGTAAAATAAAAAAGATGAATTTTAAAAAAAGAAATGCCATAATTTTACAATACAGATGAATTATTAGATTATTAAATTACTTTTAAATATTTTTTATCATCTTTTTTTCCAAACAAGTTAGGATGATAAAATCTTTCATCTGCAGTTATAATGTTACTATCTAGATGTCTTTCTTGTGTGGGCGGTGGTATGTGCTCAATATCTCTAGTGAAATCATGTGATACAACCGAATGCCAATCGTCAATATTATTATTAGTTTCACCATCCATAATATCGATTTCTGATTCAGAGCTGGAATCATTACGAACTCTAACTATTTCTTCGCCATTTGGTAGAACAAATACATCATTCTCTTTGTATTTATTGAGAATTTCGCGGTATTTTGATTCATCGCAGACATCTTCAGACAAACGTTTTTTCAATTTCCTTGAATCATCCTTGCGTACACTCTACAACATAGAATTAGAGATAATACAGACCACCATTTTAGTATTATAATAATGTTATCCACATAAGAACACTTACATGTTCAGAGTTCCAATCGTCTGCTAGTTGAATCAACCATTGAGGACTAATTGGGTTATATGACCTAGGGATAATCCATTACACATTGTCTTATTAATAATAACCTATTAAGACATTTTAATTTTTAGACGACCATGAGATCGCAATTATTGCTTACGTTGAGTTGATCTTGTTCCACGGTTCATACAAGGATTCCAAATAATCGAAACTACATTCGGTGATCACATCTATTATTTCGTCGTCCATCACACACAAATTCAGACTTCAGAAGGGAAAAATACATACAGTCCTTATAATTGACTAATAATCAGAACACTCAATCTTGGACAAATTATACGTCAATTTCGGTAATCGATCAATGACCGCTTCGATCGCAAATTCGCAACGTCCAGGCAACGTGGACAACATATGTAGAGCGGTAAAAGGCGAAAGGGAATCCGTGGCTCCGCGTACGGATATGACATAAAGAGTGAAGACATGTGAATCTGGCGAAGTATATGTACCTAGTTACGAAAGCGTTACGAATGTATTGCCGGTCACGTTACTCACTTCATACTCGTGAATCGTAATCCATCCACAATAGCGTGACCGTCGTCTAAGTTCAAAATAGCGCATGCGCGTTGCGTTTAAAATATATTTTTGAATAACGGCCATACTGATATTAACGGAAAAAACTCGATTCAAAACCGACAAATGTTTGTCTTGTCGAATTATTTGCGTAGTCGTAGTGCGTAGTAGCGTAAGCGTAATGTCTCAAATATACGTTATCCAGTTTTAAACTTAATTCGTTGTGTGCGTCGTCGTTCAGTAACTTTAAATTTTTAGTTTTTACATTAGTTAATAGTTGGTGTAAGTCTGTCAGTATATTAAGAGTGTTTAGATTCGTTATTCATATCAATACTTAGAATTCGATCCCTTATACGTTTGACGTTTCTGTTTTAATCTTTTTACGTTACATTTACTATAAAAGTTCTTCCGGTCTCGATTACTAAGTCCGCGACGAATAAATACTTTTTTCGTCTCTACTGATCTTGAAAATTCAGGTTAGTACTACCTACTCTATACTCTTGTACAATTAAAAATAAATATTCATTATAGTTTTTTTAGACGATTTTATTATAATTTATAACTAAGTCGTATGAATATATATTTATTAGAAGAAGTCTAGTCTTCAATTAAAAATGTAGACATATATTATTTTTAAAGAAAAAAGTAGTATAGAGTATTTTATTGATATGCTTTATTATTAAAATTTTTTTATTCTTAAAAAATACCGTTGTAAATATAGGTATTTAAAATTGGGAAAAAAGCCACAAAAATAACCTAATCTACTTTTTATTTAAAAATGGTAATTTAGGTACTTTATGTACAAAATATACTATGTGTACAATAAGAAATTTGTTGAAGAAAATAATAAAGAGACATAAGTGGGAAATTCGCTTCTTTGTTTAAAAAAAAATCAACACAATAATATATACATATATATATATATAATCTATGTGTAAAACTAATTTAATTTCTAGATTTCAAGATATAATGTTATTAATCTACAAAATGTTGGTTAAAAGATAAAACTATGCAGTTTATCTATAAATTGATATTGCTATTTTTATTTTATTTGTTGGTATTTTATAGGGAAAATTTCCTAAGAGTTTTTCTAAGGTTAAGATTTCAACTGATAATAATATAAATGGTATCATACATTTATTTTTAAGAGATGTAGATTTTGAATAGCTTATAATGAAGTTATGGGAGAAATTATTTATACTTATAAAAATAATGCTAAATTGTGTTTCAAAGTATATTATATATGTTTATCTTATTAAACATAATAGATTTTTTCTTATGACTTCTCATCACCAAGTTTGTTGATAACTTAACCTAACTGGCTATAATACCCATTAAAGATATACCTTATAACCAAATTGTTATTTAGACATTTTTGGTCTTTGTAATTATTATTAATTACCATTAGGTAATTCACATTATAATATCCTCATAATTTTAACATTCATAAGACTCGTATTTCATAGTATTATAATACCTAGTTAAATAAGAATTCTTTTCATCTATATTTATGATCTATTAAAAGATACTGTCGTCTCAAAACAAATGTTATAAATCTATTAATAAATTATAATACAAATTTTAGTTCAACAAATTATATGTTTATTATTGGTTGTTAATTTATATTATCCTATTTAAGTTCCTAATAAATATATTAATCTGTTATCGTGGATCTTTTTTTAAATTAATTATATTAATAGGTATTAATTGATAATTTTCACCATAATTTAGATGGCACCTTTTTGGGTATATAAATAAGAATAACTAAAGGTGAAGTAAATAAAGCATGTTTATAAACTAGAACTTTAGGTAGGTAGATACTGAAAATTTGATTAATTAATATTATAAAAATAGTTTGTTATATAATAATTGAATTATTAATTTCTTTCAGGATGGATTCAAATAACCTCAGTTTAATTACAAATGAATATGATGATGGTGTTGTATGTTTTGGTCCAGTGACTGAAAGTCAACTAAATAGATATAACAGATTACCACGTCGTACTGTTTTACCTTCTGATTTTGAATTAAGGTAAGAAATATATATATAACATGTACAATTATTTAAATTGTTTTTGTTAATTATATATTTTAATTAAATTAATTAACACCTTATTTTGTATGACTTAAACAACCTTATTTATTTTTTTTATAGATTCAACTTGTATTTTATTAGTACCCATATTTAAACATATAAAGTTCATTAGCAATTACTACATCATCAATATACTAAAACCCTTAATATTTTAGATTCTAAGTAGATCAATAAATGTATTGATTTTACAATGATGTATTTTTAAAAATGACAATGATTTCTGGTAACTAATTGGATTTAGTTTTTATACAGGGGGAAGAGGGGTCGAAAGTAAATATTGAATAACTTCCCATTTATAAAGAAAGAAATTGGAAAAAAACTAACTCATGTTCAATTTTATTGTTTTAGGGTTACAAAAACAAATGTAGATACTTGAAATTATTAGATGTTATATTATCATTTTTGTTGTGTATTAAAATTTTCATGAAATTTAAATTTTTTTAAGTTATTTATAGGTATGATTAATTCAATTTTTTTTTTTTATTGTCTGTATAAAAATATTTATTGGGTCAACATTTTTTTCTAGAATATCTTTATGAAATTATTAAAAATACATAAGTATAATTTTTTTGTATGTATTTGAAATTCAAATTTGGTTAAAATTACTTATTTTAAAATTATGTTGATAATTTTCAAGATTATTTTGTTATAATTTAAAAACATTCATGGTAACTTTTATATATATTATAATATTATAAATTTAACTATACACAATGATATTTTTGATTTATTCTAAGACAGAGATTCTCAAAGTATGGGGTGCAAGAAAATTTTAAAAATCAACATTGCATTAGTAGGACAGAAAAAAATTTGTGAAATGTCCGTAATAATAATAAAATTGGGTAATTAATTAAAATTTTTTGTAAAAAATACATTTTATTTTAAAATAAATTTGTAATATTAATATCAATATTAGCCTATATTTGTTGTTTGTTTTTAACTTTTTGTTACTCTAAACATGACTATTAAAATTATTTTTATGAGGGGGAGCTCTGATCTGGGGTTGACCAAAAGGGGCCTGATCTGAAAAGTTTGAGAATGTCTGTACTGAGATGTTATTAAATTTTGAGTTACTTATAAAAGTTGACATAATATGGTAAAAATATATACTATTATTATTATTAAAAACTAATAATATAATAAATGCAGAATTTTTAGAAAAAGTTTCATCAACCTACTATAAGGTTGAAACTACAATAAATTACTTTAATAGCGATGCATATGAAAAATATTTTATAATATAAACTGTTTATCTCATTTCTTTTATACATTGATACTTATATCACTGAATTCAAATTTAACACACCTATAATAGTGACCCAATCAACACTTTATGTACAGCAAAACAGCACTCTTTTACCTATCTTTATGTATATATATATATATATATAAATATTAATTAATTAAATTTAATTGTATTTTACATCTTTCAGCCAATCTTGTTTTGAGCCAGATGAAGATAAAAAAAGTGGCAAGTATTAATTAATTATGTTTTACTATTTTTCATTTATTATTAGTATTATTTATATCAAATTTATTTAATTTTGATGAGATGTTTAAACTACCATATGTTAAACTTATGTAAGTTACTACTCATATACTTTGGTCAGAGTTGTATTATTATTAAATATTTTAAAGTGTTTAGTAAAAATTAGCAAAATTAAAAATTGTTTATTTTAAGATATTTTCTGATAAATAATTTTAACAAAATTCAAAGTTCCTTAGTCTATCTATTAAAAATAATAATAGAGAAAAAAATCAACAATACATTATACTTTTAATAATGTTCATTGTACATAAGTTAAACTTGAAATGTTTTCTAAATAAATTTTAATATCTGATATCAAATAATCAGTCATTACATTGATCTAATAAACCTTGTTGGATTTTCAAGTTCAGTAGAGTTATAATTATTTTATTAACTTAATAGCTAGTCGCTAGTAACTACAATAATAAATTATTTGGTAAAATTTAATTTCCATTGTTATTAATTTTTTAAAAACTAACATAAAAATTATGTATTACTTTATTATAAATCTAACATATTACATTTATATTTTTCTAGAAGCTAAATTTAATTTTATTAATTATCTATTTTTTTTTCTTAGATGAATCTAAAGTTTTGGATGTGTCTGATAAAAACACAACATCATCTAAAGATGATTCAAGTAAAAGAATTTTATCAAAATTATAATTTTAGTCTAAATTTATTCAATATTTACATTTATTTTTACTTATAGTTAATATAATCCAGTCAACAAATAATTTTGATGAAGATAAAGAAGAAATTGGTACGACAGAATTAAAACAAAGCATTTCTGAAGATTCTAATTGTAAGTAATTTTTGTTTTAAATTCTGAGCGAGTCGCAATAAATTTATTAAATTTAATGATGTGTTTCTTTTTGAAACAGTAAAAATAGTTTAATTTTTAACTTTAATAGTAGTTTTTTATAATAAATAGGATGTAATTGGTGCTTTCAAGTGTAAAAAATTAAATACAAATCACAGGAAATTTTTATTAATCACGAAAAACAAAAAACTAAGGATAAATTAGAATTTATGCTAAATCTGTTTTTGACAAAATTAGTTTCTTTAAATTTTAAAAGTGAAGTACTATAAATGCTTGAGGTTCTCTTAAATTTTTTTGTTTTATCATTTTCTATATAATGATTTTGACACTTTGAGCTATTTATTTTAAAAATAAGAAATTTTTGAGTTTTGTATTTTATACAATTGTTAAAAATGAAAATATTTAATGAATCACTATTTTTGAAAATTTAATTCAAGATTCTACATAAGTTATTTTTATCTTTATAAAATTGTTAAAGATATATATGCACAATTTTCTACAAACTTAATCAAAAACATAAAAATAACTATTAATTTAGCAGTAAAAAAATATATAACATTTTTAATTACTATAATTAAAGTTTGAAAGTGTTTTAAAATATTTGTCTTATTTTGATACTTGGATTTATAAATACAAAAAATGTATAAACAATTATTTTTTGTAGACATTTGAAAAAATTAATGACAAAATTACATATATTAATGAATAATGATGAATTACATTATCAATTTTTTTGTTATAAATCAAATACACTATTTGTTGGGACTTGTAACTTATATAAATAAATATTAGATTATTATAAATTTTACTGTATGCTAAGCCATTTTAGTTTTTTAGATATCTATTTTTACTGTTTTTACGATATTTACTAAGAATTGTATTAACTTAAATTATTTGGTTTTTAAAATTTAGTTTAGATATATATTTTTACTATAATTAAACACTTATAATGTATAATAAATGCAATGTTAAAAAAAAAAAAAAAACACAAGTATCATGATCATGAAATATAATTTGTGATGTAGACTGATAGACTGTTTCTGCTCAAAATTGTTTTTCTTTGAAAATGATAAATTATTGAATTTAAATTTAACATATCCACTATAGAAATTCACTTAACACCTAATGTACAGAAAAAGTACTCATTTGTCTATTTTTTTTTTTTTAACTGTAAATTAAAAACACCCACTAGTTTATTTAAAAGTAGGTAAAGCAAATGCATGTAATAAATGATTACATTTTATTATATTATATATTATTATAATCCATTATGTGTTTATTTAAAATTTACTTTTACAGTAAAATTTTCTTCGCCATGTTCCTCAAAGTTTGTACCAAATACAAAATTGATTGACACAGAAGTTATTAATAGATACATTAGAATGGGATCAATATCATCAAGTGAGATATATTATATACATACATATTTTATTTTTATTTATTAAATAATTCTACAATAACACATTGACTGTGTTCTAATAGATTCAAGCGTCTTTGTGTTTTAAACATTTAAAAGACATTTATGTAAACTGTTATTAATTTTGTGCATAGCTTAAAATTATTTGTTTTCTAGTTTTCTGCATGGTTAAATAGATATTTGAAATTATTTATTTATATACCTATAGACCTATGATCATAGTATAAAAGATGTTTTTATTAGAAGTTTAATATTCACATATACACTCAAAAGTGATAACCACTAAAAGCTGTATGTATGAAGTTAATGTGTTAAGAAAGCAGTTAGGTCATGATTCATGAATGTAAATCTGAATGTTATTTATGTTGTTATATTGGATTATTAAGAAAATATTGTTCATAGAAAATTTGCGTTCAACAACATTTATTTTATGCTGTTAACTTTAGTGCTACTACTATTTGGTCTAAAATATAAATTAGTATTTTGCCGTTAGTCTTAAAAATTGTATTAGACAATTCTTCATTTCTCCTAAATTTTGTACTGATGATTTGTATTTTTAACATCATAAAAATAACATTAAAATTATTTAAATTTACAATACAGATGATGACATTATTTTATTATCACAAACACTGTAGCTACACGATTTGTTGTGTATAAAAATTAAGATTATATAATAAAAGTTAATTACTGTATTTATTGATATTAAAACTTGAGTATTTTTTAGTAAGTAATATTTTAGTTTTTCTCTTACTAACCATCCATGTTAAAATATGGAAAATACAATAACCACCATTTGTTTCTTTATTACATAAGTTGTGAACATTACAAACAAAAAAACATACTGATGTATTTTAATTTTATCTCAAGTTATTTTAAATTTTAAAAATAATTTTGATTTTTGATTTTAGATGAATCTTCTTTATTGGATGATCAAAATAATTCTTCATTTGAAGGTATATATTTTTAGTATTGTAAAATGTTTTTAAACTTTCTACAAATTATAAAATTAGATGATAAATTTTATGGAATTAAAAAAAAGTAATGAATATTTTTGTACAAGTTTTATATTCTTGATTAATATCAGATTAATTTAGATTAATAATATTTAAATATTATTTACTTAACTGTTTCCTATTAAATAAATATAGTATGGAATTCATCTATTAATCAGTATACAATTAAGTTTAATATTTAATCACATCAATAAAATTTTAGTTAAAATAAATTATAATTTATTTTTTTTAGATGAAACCGTTAGCTTTACAGATCCCCAAGAAACAGAGTCAATTCAAAACAACTATGACTGTACGTATTTCTAATAATTTATTTATTTATATTATTAATTTTGATTTATATTTTTAGATGATGAAACTAGTTCGTGTGAACACTTATCTGTTTCAAGTATAATTGAACAAAGCACTAGTATCAACCAAAACAATGTGTTGGATGATTCTAATAACGTATGCGCTTTAATACATTGTAGTCAAAAAGATGATACAGATTTAAGTATTTGCAGTGACTTAGAACTTGGTGATATTAGTGGAGATTCAATTGTTGCTGATAAATATAGTATCACACCTGGAAAACAGAGATTATTTGATTTGCGTGTCACTAAGCAATCGTTACGTGCTAAAACTCTTGTGGCTTCTGCTCCGTTTATGGATAGGATTGAAGAAACTACAACTCCTGTATTACCTAAAGCCATTAATTCTCCTCTCATTTTAAATGACATCAGTAATAAACACTCAGAAACAAAAGAAAAATTAAATACATCATCAATTGCTGAAACATGTCATGATACATCTATGGAACAATTCAATCAAACTTCTAATGAAAATGTGTTTGAAATTACTAAATTGATAAATGAAACAACTGGAGAATTTTTAATATCTAACAATTTGAAGGATACTGGCTATGTGAATAAAAGTGTAGATAAAAATTTTGATGAAATAACAAACAATAGACGTATGGATTCAAATCAACCTTTAAATGAAACTGTTCATATCAAAAGTGTTTTAAATGATTCTAAGCAAAATTTTAATAATGAAAAATCATTATATATTATGTCAAATCAAGATACTCCAACATTTAATGTAAATTATCATAATGATTCAGAAAACTCAATTTCTATAGAAGTTGATAATTCAATTAATACCAGAAAAGTGGATAAAACAATGTACTCAAATAAACTTTCAGCAAACAACCAAAGTATGAATAAATCCTTAAATAAAACTAATCTAGTTGAAAGTACTTTAAATAACACCGAGCTTGAATTTGATGATGAGAAATTAATGAATACTATGTCCAATATGGCTAATCTAACATCTAATGTCAAAGCATTTCACGATGAAAAATATTCTGTGCCCATGGAAGTTGATATTAAATCATCTAACAATAGTATTGTGGATACAATTGGTGATGAAACAATTCTCACTAATAAACTTCCAACAAACAACCAAAGTATGAATTTGAATAAATCCTTA